>NC_084820.1:42197162-42313965 GCF_958449725.1 Rosa rugosa
GAAGAGGAAAGAAATTCAAAGATGGTAGAAGGAATGGTCGCTGTGAAGACCGCCTAGGCACGCCCAGAGCCGCCTAGGACCGCTCAAAGCCTCCTAAGACATCCAAACCCGCCTAACATCCTCATCGCCTAGTTCCACCGATTTCCAAGAAATCGAGTCGGTGCTCTACCTTCCAGCGCCTAGGCTGGCGCCTAGACCGATTTTTAGAACACTGCTCCCAAGCAACAGGAGCACATTTCATGTCTGAGCCCCAGAAAAAGGATCTGGCCTGTTTATCAATATTGTTAGTCAACTTAATTTTTTGGACATTTGAAGCAAGACATAATATCATTGGGCATACCAGCAATATTAGAATTAATAAGGTTAACCTTCCTGCCCTTGAAAGAGTTCTTTTCTTCCAGCCAGACAGCTTATTAGACAAAGAATTCGCTCGCGAACCCCATATTTCAAGGTAATGCCTGTAGCCAGTTGAGCAAGTTCATTGGCAGCAAAGTTGCGCTCACGCGGAATGTATTCTAAATCCGCGTCATCAAATTGATCCAGAAGTTCGAGAGTGCGACTCAGATATGGTGCGAGCAAGTGGCTTATGCACTTGTACTTCTTGCGAAGCTGATTGATCACGAGCAAAAAGTCACCGCGTACCTGGACGTCTCTCACTCCTAGTTCCAGCAACACTTCTAGGCCTATAATGGGGGCCTCATATTCTGCTTGGTTATTGGTGCACCAGAACTCTAACTGGAAAGAGTATGAAAAACGATTGCCTGCTGGGTTTTCCAGAACAACCCCTGCCCCTGCTAGTGTTTCTGTTCTTGAGCCGTCAAAATACAAAACCCAGGGCTGGAGTGAGACTGTGGCTTGATACAGCGCGGCATATTCGGGCAAGCACGCTTTCGAGCCCAAAAAACCCTTTCTTCCAGATTTCCAGATTTCACTAATAATGAACATTGATAAAAATATAATGTATAACCATACCAAGATGGGTCAAGCATGAAGTCATGTATATTTCAAAAGGTAACTAGAGTAGCTAGAATTACAGCCGCACAAAAATATATACACGCTGATTATGAAAACAATGCCTACATAGTATCCTCTTGCTCTTCACTATCTTCCGCTGTAAGCCTGTAAGGTCATTGTTTCTTCCCATAAAACGAGACAAACATGAACTGATCGACTCACTGCTCTCCGCAACAGATAAAGAGAAAATAAGCATAATCCTGTTCCAGGAGAAAAAAAAAATTTAAGTGATATATATATGATGTTTATAGCAAAGATAAACAAAGCAAGTTAAGACAAAAGCTTAGCTTCAGGAAAGATGCAAGTAACAAGCCTCTCTTCAATGAGTACAAGACTTTCAAACACAATAAAAACAAGAGAAGAACTGGACACATGCTATTGAATTTGAGAAGAGAACTTCACTTGTCATCTTGGCTTTGACAAACCACTACCTGGAGAAGATTTGCATGGTAAATTATGTGGTTAGCAGCCGGTAAGAACTACATTTACAATGATAAACTCACACCTTCAATGAGTACAAGACTTTCAATGAGTACAAGACTTTCAAACACAATAAAAACAAGAGAAGAACTGGACACATGCTATTGAATTTGAGAAGAGAACTTCACTTGTCATCTTGGCTTTGACAAACCACTACCTGGAGAAGATTTGCATGGTAAATTATGTGGTTAGCAGCCGGTAAGAACTACATTTACAATGATAAACTCACACCTTAGTGATCCTGGCATTAGCTTTTTGACATAAACAGGAAAAGAAAATGGTTTTAAATTTCTGATTCTTCCAATATTGAGGTTGGAAAATGCTATTATATATTGCTTTCCCATATAAGAGAAGTAGCAGGAAAAATGCCGGACAAACACAGTGCAGTTAAATATAGTTAAAATTATGCTCCCACAACAACATACTAATACAGCTAAAAATTAGAAGCAATTCAAGTTCAAAATATGTTATGATTTGAGCAAGTTTTATAATCCTGATCAAGTGGATCCACATGTATCCTATTTAACAGCACAATTAGATAACCAAACACAAACATCACCATTCACCACTACCATAGTATTAAATTTCTTAGATACTCTTTCTCAAGAGATAGCCATTGACGTATTTCAAGGAATCACAAACTCTCATTACATCCATCATTGGCAGTCAAATGACACCCAAATTTCTCAAAAGCATATCCACTTTCAAAATTCATCACACAAAAACCCAAAATTTGCACGTACTTCAACTATCATGGTAGCAAAGCCAAACCCAAATTTCTCAATAGCATTTCAAACTAGAATAAAAAAGAACCAACACAAACTCAAGCTGAGATTCGCGAATTGGTTATTTACCTCAATTTGGGGTTTTAGGGTTTTCCTTCTCCGCTCAGGCGCTCACCAAATCAGGAACTAATTGACTGATGATAGTCAATTTGATCCAAATCCCAGTGTCAATCAATTGGAGACATGAAAAATAATGAAGACGCTATAAACAAAGTGGATGCAGTTTGTTGTCAGTTCATCTTCTATCGTTTGAGATATTTTCATCTTCAGAAAGAGAGAGAGAAAAAGAAAGACGTCAAAATCTCACCTCCTGAGAGTGGATTTCTGATTGAGTTTGGTATTTATACCAAGCACTCTAGAATCCTTCACAATCCAGTATTTAATAAAATCCTTGAAAATCGTTGGATTTTTGAATACCACAAGATTTAGAAAGATTTTTTAAAATCTTAGTTGAATACCACAAGATTTTAAAGGACTTTTTAAAATCTTAATTGAATACCCATGGATTTTTAAAATCCAAAACAATCCAATGGACTCCTAATTGAATACACTCCCCTTAGTTACCACTTCAAAAAAACTCAAAAGACTTCAGATACTGGTTGTGACAAAAAAAAAAAGAGTTCATGTACCATTAATAAGATATAGGTATAGTTTAGGTAATATTTATGATTTAAAAAAAAATAAAATACAAAGTGAAAAAATTAAGATGCCAAGAACCCGATTTTGTCAACATTTACAAAGTAAAGTTTGGAATTTTTTTTTAAATTTAATTTTTTTTTTTATATTTACAAAGTAAAAAAAGTAAGAAAAAAGAATAAAAGAAAAAAAGAAAAAAAGAAAAAAGACGAACCCGATTCTTTGTGGTGACAGCAAATGGTATATGGACTTTCATCCTATATCCATTGGAAGAGAGCAAAGTATAATCCTTCAGGTACTATTTGTGATTTTTTCTTTAAAAAAATAAAGGGGCCGTGACCACTTACCCAATTTTAGCCCAAAAATTGCCCACTTACTCCACCAAGAGTTTTTTAACCTCATTTACCCAATCTAACCTATAGTGACAGTTTTGCCCCTATTAAACTCTATCCTCTCAGACTCTCTCTCTCTGTGCCGCGCCCCACCTCCGGCTTCGCTCTCTCTCTCTATCTCTCTGTGCCATGGTTGCTACTTGCTCCGGCAGCTTCGGGCCACCACCTCCATCAAGTCTCCACCGCCATCAGAGAAGATAGAAGCACTGCATCCGGATTCGACCTCAACCTCCGAGCGCCGCCGTCACCCGAACCATACTCTTTCTCCCCCAGACTCTCTCTCTCTCTCTTTCTCTCTGCCATGGCTGCTCCGGCGCTCCACCTTCGGATTCGGGCCAACAACTCAATCGATCCGGCGGATTCTGGGCCATCTCGTCTCTGTTTCTCGATCCGGATCTTGGCCGGGTCTTAATTGGGGAACCCACGGCGACGAAGACGTAAGGTGGTTGAGGTTGAGGTCGGTGGTCCGGTCCCATCAACCTTGTTTCGCCAACTCTTCCCATCTCGACGAAGACGATGACGATCCAACTCCGCTCCCCGACCAATCCTGCACCGGCCTCACACTCCGGTGGGTGCCCAGAGCAATTTCTGGGTGCCCATATCACTTGTTTTTTTTTTTTTTTGGTATCCTGATTTTTTTTTTTTTTTTATCTGTAATGTATTCATTTTGGTTCACTTGAGAGCAATAATATGATGATTGGAGGGTAATAATATGATTATTGAGGCAATAATAGGATTATTTGGAGGCAATAATATGAGTATTGGGGGGCAATAATATGATTACTGGAGGGCAATAATATGATCAATTGTGACCTATAGTGTATTCATTTTAGTTTTGGAAGTTTATACAATTCACTGGACGGAAATAATATGAATTTGGGAGGCAATAATATGAGTTTTGGGAGGCAATAATATGATTTTTGGGGGGCAATAATATGATTACTGGGGGACAATAATATGGTTACTGGGTATTATTAGGGACCGATGCTAGATTCCGGTCACCGGTCGCCGGATTCCGGTCACCGAAGTCCGAGGCCGGCCACTAGTCACCGGAGTCCGGTCGCCGGAGTCGGCGGCTGCCACTGGTCACCGGAGCTTAGCAAGGTGGAGGATGACTTCTCTCTCTAAGTGAGAAAGAAGGAGAGGGCAAAAAAGTCCCAAAAATAAATAAAAAGAATTAAAAAAGAATTAATTGGGTAAAGGGGAAATAATCCCTTAGAGTGTTTTGGGTAAATGGGGTTTTTAAACTCTTCGTTGTGCAAGTGGGCAATTGTTAAGCTAAAAATGGGTAAATGATCATTTCCCCAAAAATAAAATACAAAGTGAAACAAGTAAGATGCCAAGAATCCCATTTTGTCAATATTTACAAAGAAAAGTTAGGAAATTTTTAAATTTTATTTTATTTTTATTATTTTATTATTATTTACAAAGTAAAAAAGTAAGAAAAAAGAATAAAAGAAAAACAAGAACCTGATTTTGTCAACAATGGTGGCAGCAAATTTCATTCTACTGAAGTAGAATCCTCAATCCACAAACTAGACTACTCTCTCTCTCTCTCTCTCTCTCTCTCTCTCTCTCTCATCGGAACTCACTGATCGCAGCTCCCAATGGCGGAAGTCGATCCTCACATCCAAGAAGAACACTTCGACGTTCTCACCAGAACCGGCCAGAAGACCGGCACTTCCAAGCCCAGGCAAAACCTCCCTCCCTCTCTCTCTTTCTCTCTAAGCAAAGTAATTCTACTGAGTTCGATCGCCTGAGGATGATCCTCAGTGTGGATTTCACTACTGCAGAATTGAGTTTCTTCTCTTGTTGTGTTGTTTGATGAATGTTATTGCTGCTCATGTAGGGGAGATGTTCATCGAGACGGGGATTACCATCGAGCTGTTCATGTCTGGATTTTCGCCGAAAGCACGCAAGAACTGCTTATCCAGAAACGTGCTGACTTCAAGGATTCCTTTGCAGGCTTGTGGGACATCTCCAGTGCTGGACACATATCCGCCGGTGATTCATCGCTTATCTCTGCCCGGTAACTAGCTTCGGTGCCCTGCTTGTACTAGCTTTTACATCCATATATTGCTCTTTATAAGCTCTTATTGAAGCTACAATTTTGCATGGAAGCATTTACAGGTCCTGACCAATGTAGTTATACTGTCGTTTTAGTAGTCTCGTTGCGTTGGTTAATCAATCTGCCGTAGCGTAATGTAGGATGGTTGAAGATTTCGTTGTCAAACAATGTCGGTGAAGTGTGAATATGTGAGACTGTGAGAGTAAACCAGCTAGGCAACTAACATGAGTCTTTAGGTAGCCTATTGCGTATGTGATTTACATTTACTAATGATATTACCTAATTTATCGTATTCGAAAATAAAAGATTTAGAAACATGGAAAGTAAATAAGCATCAAGCATTCAGTCTGTTCTTCATCATGAAATCCTAGCAGATATGCACTTCTATCTTCTCGGGAAAGTACTAGTCCCTAGTTCTCTTTACTTTTACTTTCCAATTCAACCATCACAGTTCCATATCATTTGTCAGTTCCATTTCCACTCATATGTTTTCTTCTCATTGCCGCTGTTAACGGCCATGCCGATATTAGTAATTATAAGTTGGTATCTGTATTACAAGCTTGTATGCTTAGGAGACAGCACAATGCTTTATCATTATGATTCAATATTTGACTTGACATATACATCTCTCTGTACCATTAATTAAAAAGTTGCTTGTGTGAGCATACATTGTTAGGTGGAAGGTCCAAAATGCCTAAGCATTGCTTTGGTTGTATGGACCCTATGCTGAGTGGAACTAAATTAATCAACTTTAAAAATTGGGACACCAATTTGGGGATTCAAAATTATATGAAATTAACATCTTGTGGTAAAATGCAAACGTTAGTGACTGTGATTGGTAGAATTTACAGTTGATTGTCACTGAAACATGGTGATGTTTATTTTCAGGAGGGAGCTTGAAGAGGAGCTAGGTATAATACTTCCAAAAGATGCATTTGAAATGATCTTCGTATTTCTTCAAGAGTGGTTAGTGGATCAGTTCCCTTATTATCTGGTTGCATACATATTTCTTCGCCTAACAGATTGTTTGAACTGTTTTTTTTTTTTTTCCATTAAATAAGTTGCTATTGCTTTTTGTTTCCCATTTTTTAAGATTGGAGTCACATATGCTAACCCAAAGTTCTGAACTGTTATTGTTGTCAAGGGCTCGTTCTGGGTTACTTGCCTTTCTGATAAACATACATAATTTATGATTTTTTTTTAGTATATAAGGGCATGTGAGGGGCAGGTGAGAATTTGATTAGGTTGGGCTAGGGAATGTAAAAGATTAAGAAAACAGAAGAGTTTTAGAAGAAAGAGAGGTTTTAAGGCTGCCGAAGGGAAAATAGAACAAGGGAGGTTAGGGGAGAGAACTGAGGCACCAAGCGCTTCACTAAAACTCAACTTTTATTAATTCCAATCTGATTTGTGATTACAATAGGTCTATATTTACAGGCTTAAAATATAGGGAAAATGCTCATTTATCCAATTTTAGCTTAAAATGTGCCCACTTGCCCGACTAAGAGTTTTTAAACCCCATTTACCCAAAACACTCTAAGGGATTATTTCCCCTTTACCCAATTAATTCTTTTTATTAATTTTTGGGACTTTTTTGCCCTCTCCTTCAATCTCTCTACTCTCAGTTTCTCTCTCTCTCTCTCTCCCCCTCACCGATTTCTCTCTCCTCCCCCCTCACCGATTTCTCTATCTCTCTCTCTCTCTCTCTCTCTCTCTCTCTCTCTCTCTCTCTCTCTCTCTCTCTCTCTCTCCAGAAGACGTCAGATCTCTCTCTCCCTCCCTCCATCCCTCCGGCAGGTCGCCCACGACGCCTGCTCTAGCCATCGCCGCGCCGAAACTCGTCGTCGTGCTCTCCGCTGCCAGGCTCGACGCCAAGCCGACGGTCCTCGTCGCTGAGAAGCTCGGCGAGGCCGGGGTTGACCTTCTGAAGGAATCGACGACGGACTGAAAATGGCTATCTGCTATTGTGCAGTCATAACCATAAAAGTTGTAACATTAGTGCCCCCCAGTAGACTTTGTATTGGGGGCCAATGATGACTGCTTTATTTATTGACGGACTGAAAACTGCTATTCCAAAGTAAATGTAGTGTTAAATTGCAGTAGTTGATAAATGAAAAAAATTGTGTTGTTTGTGTCAGTCTAGTGGGGGGCAGTAGACAGAATATTGACCCTCATAATGTGGGTTTTTAGACATTATCTGTTGTTTTGAGTGTGAATAACTTGTATAATCTGCGAAACATAGGAAGCGGTGTAATGTTTGATGGTCTATTGGGGGGCAGTAGACACATTAGTGCCACCCAATAATGTCTTTCTTAGGAGACAGTAATCATCTCTTGTTGATTTGTTTGTGATAAAGTGCAATACACTGTGAATCCTTGAAACTGGTGCAAGTTTTAATGGTTTAGTGGGGGGCAGTAGACACATTACTGCCCCCAAATAATGTCTTCATACGAAGTCAGAACCCTTCACTTAATTGGTGCAAGTTTTAATGGTTTAGTGGGGGGCAGTAGACACATTACTGCCCCCAAATAATGTCTTCATACGAAGTCAGAACCCTTCACAAAACTGGGGCAAGTTTTAATGGTTTAGTGGGGGGCAGTAATAATAGTTTAGTGGGGGGCAGTAGACACATTACTGCCCCCAAATAATGTCTTCGTGTTAAGTTTAGGGTTTAGGGGCAGCGTTAGGGGCAGTAGACACATTGCCGATGAACTGCGACGAGGACGTTGGAGTGGCTGGATCGCCGATCAATCGAACGGCGACGAGAACGTTGGATCGCCGACTGGAGCTTCATCGTCGTGTTCAGATTTGGACTGCATCTCCGGCGCGGCGATCAGAGAGAGAGAGACAGACCGGAGGTGGAGATCATGGGGAGGAGAGAGAGAGAGAGAGAGAGAGAGAGAGAGAGAGAGAGAGAGAGAGAGAGAGAGAGAGAGAGAGAGAGAGAGAGAGAGAGAGAGAGAGAGAGAGAGAGAGAGAGAGAGAGAGAGAGAGAGAGAGTGGAGGTGGAGATCGGGGGGAGAGAGAGAGAGTTTGGGAAGGAGAGAGAGACTGATAAGAGATGGATGAGTTTTAATTTAATTAACAGGGGCTAAAATGTCAATAGATGTAAGATTGGGTAAATGGGGTTAAAAAACTCTTGGTGGAGTAAGTGGGCATTTTTTGGGCTAAAAATGGGTAACTGGTCACAGCCCCTAAAATATATCACTCTTAGACTCCTAGAATACCAGAAGACTCATTAAAAACAGAGACCGTACTCACCCTGAGACTTAAATAGGCTCTTAAAAGCACCAAACTCATATAAATACTCTTCATAAAACTGAAAATGACTCTTGGTTTATTTATGTATTATAATTTGACTGAATCAGACCCTTAGACTATCATGGAGACTTTATTTTGGACTAAAAAGGGCCGGCCTAGTCTTAGGATTTCAAAGAGGGTATTTGTTTTCTAACCAAGTTGTGGCTACTGCATTACACTAGTGGAAGGTGAGATGCTGTAGTTGCGAAGGCTGTGTAAGGTAGGAAAAACAATCTGAAAACAGAAATGGTATATTCGGGTCCTGTTCCATACTCCATACAACAATAGTTATGGCTTGTAGTACATGTTGTTTATTGGTGGAGCGGTTAGGATTGGGTGTTCAAAGGGACAACATTAGTTATATATTTGATGACATAGCTGTTTGTAGATGACATAGCTTTTGTGGATACTATGTCTCTATTTGATGACATAGCTTCATGCAAAATTAGTAAAATGAAATGAGTGGGATTAGAAAAATATATATGGATTTTAAATTCACCAAATATAAAATGATGATGGCTTTGGTGACGATACAGGAGCAAAGGGGTTCTCAAAGAAACTATTCCCATTATTTAACCATTTATAATCTAAGATAACTAATAATTAGAATTAGGAAAAGATAGAGAAATAGAGACAAACTAGTGGTATCTTATGCAATTGAAGGGACCAATTAGATAAAGGAAGTTCAAGAAATCTTGTTAGGCAAAGATGGATTGGCATGTGTGAAGTCCTCCCCCCTCAGTTCTGCCAACATTATTCAATCCATATGCAATCATATAATGTATAGATGAAAAGGAATTTTCCACACAAGCTCATGTCCTCCCCAGTAGATGCATGCATGCACCCTTGTATTTGACTCTTTTGTTTCTACCCACCTTCCAGAAAGCAGTTCTTTACTTACTGTTTGTCTCTTCAATAAATTGTCGGGAAAATCTCAACTATTGGAGTCTACAAATTCTTAACTTTTTTTTATTTTTATTTTTTATTGAGATAGATTTGTAGATGCACTTGGTGGCCTTATGTTTCGCCCCCCACCCAGATTCTTAGCTCTGCCCTTGCGTTTGGCTAGAAATTTCAGATACAAAATCCAATCTATCACAGCATAAAATGATGAGTGGAATCGTGTAGGGATAAGATAAATGAAAGTTAGCTTCAGTGGTTACAAGCCGTAAAATGTCTGTTAGACTGTAACCGAAGGAAGACATGTTAATATAAGAGGTAAAAGACAGAGAAGCCTACCAAAATGAAAATGTAAAGACGTGTCATGAAGGGATAACTAAATTAGATGTAATAGTAGAAATTGTATTATCATTTCTTCATAGACAAGAATTCATGTTCTTGATCCCATACAATTATGACCAAGGCAAGGATGATGATTGTATTCTGTTTACATATAGATCTACTGAATACTAATGTTGGGCTTACATTTTCAATGCAGTGTAATAAATGATGGAAAATTCATCAATAATGAATTCAATGATGTTTACTTGGTTACAACTCTAGATCCTATCCCTCTTGAGGCATTTACTCTTCAGGTGAGAAGGATGATTTATATCAGATAGAAGTTCCAACAGTTTGGTATTCTGCTTTTTCTTCGGTATCAAGAATTCATGTGTTATATTTTGTTTCTTATCTTTCTGCTGTTCTATGTTACTTTGGCTTTTCCTAGGCAGATCTGTCAGTTACATTCCCCCGAGGCAGGAAAATGGCCATAAGTATCATTAACCATCTCAGCTAAACAAAACTAACGGTGAAAATTAATAAGTTTGGAAGATGAACTGGCTTTCATGTGCAATAATATGGGCGAATGATATTCATTTTGATATGCTTGCTATTTGGCCTTGGCAGCCATTGAAACTCTTCTGAGTACCTGAAAAACGTCTCTTTTCTCTTTAATGACAGGAAACAGAAGTCTCTGCTGTTAAATATATTTTTTATGAGGAGTATAAAAGCTTACTAGCTAAAGAAGATCCCGAGTACGTACCCTATGATGTAAATGGGCAATATGGTCAATTGTTTGACATAATTGCACGGAGGTATGCTATTAAAAGCCCTTGCAAGGAAAAACTATTATGATTATTTTTTTATTAACTAGATGGAATAGTCCCCATGTGTTCTTTTCTTGTCTTGTAAGGGTTTGAAGTCATTTCAAAGAAATTTTCGTATTAAAGACTTGAAAAATAAAAATCAAATTTCTTCTTCTTTTTCTTCCTCTTCCTCTTTATTATTATTATTTTTAATAAATTGGGTTTTTTTTTTTTTTTGGGGGGGGGGGGAATTAGAATAGGCCAGAGGTATGATCCTCTGAAATTGTAACAAAACAAAACGACAAAAAAAAGAAGAAGAGATTTTAAGTCTGCAGAAATGTTAAAACAATTTGAACATATTTTGTTTCTTTTTATTGTGCATAATTATTTTCATCAGAGTTATGAAAGGTGTTTGGGCATGGCAATAAGTTTTCCATCTGTGATTTAGCTGGAATGAAGAAATCTATGTCTATATTTCATAGACTAAAAATCCGTATCCATTCCTCTGAATTTCAAGTTTTCTGGATATTCACTACTTGCTTATGCAAGTTATTTATTATTTAAGTGTCAAATGGGAGATCTTTACAGGTAGTCAGTCTTTACTTAAGTCAGAAAATTTGTTGAAGGTACAAGGAGAACACTACAGCTCGAAGTTTGTCACTGCAAAAACAACTCCAACATTATGCTCCTGTTACCCTCAATCCAGAGGTTTATCGTCTTTTTTAACATTTCTTACGTCTATGTTCTTTTTCTTCATTGTCTGTTTATTTTCTTCCTTTTTTCTTTTAATTTTATTTGGTACTTGGACAGTATTGACTCAGTAATCATGGCGTAGTGTATTTTATAGTCTTTCTCCCTACCCCTTCCCCCCTTCCCATCATGTTTTCCAAGACTGTTAGATTATCAAGATTTCAAAATACAACATTAAACAAGTTTACCACTGAGCACTCTTATCCTATGAGCTGAGACTTCAATTTTAGACAATCTAAAAATTGAGGAATAAGAGAGGTAGCTTCAATGCTGGAACTCAAAGATGGAGTAATATTAGGAGTTAGAAGCTGGATTTGGAAAATTCTCAGATTTTTCATAACCCTCTCATTGATAACAGCGCTGCCCCCATTAATTACTCCTGAGAGGTCAATTGGAAAGCCGAGGTTCCCCCCTAGGCCAAGTTATTATTTTCTTCCTCTTGGATGGGTCATGTGTAAGCTTTAAGGAAAGAATGATCATTTTTTTTTCTGCTCTGGGAGGTGGCATCAAAATTACGGCAAATGTTGTTTAGAGAGGCTGGTTGATGAGCCTCTGCAGCAGGGTGCTTTGCTCTGTTAATTGAAATTTAAACTGGCTTCGGCAAATGGAAAAAGGCTAAAGCTCTTTCATGACTAAAGTGGAGTAGGGGTGGACGACCTTTCGATGTCGATGTCAACCTTTCTTTCTTCTCATTTTTTTTTCTTTTCCCTTAAAATGAAGCTGTTTTGGTTCTAAAGTGAAGTTCTGCACATGATTTTTATTTTTTTATTATTTTTTTTATTATGCAGTTGACAGGGCTTACAGATGCAGATAAGGAGGCTCTTGTTATACTTGTTAAGGCTGCAACTATTTTGGATGAGATCTTTCACCTGCAGGTAATAGATTTGTACAGAACTACATGCATGGATAGAAAATTAAACAAATGCATAGACTTGTGTATTTATAATGATAACTGCAAGAGAACACATGTGTGCCTGCTGATTTGGATATTTGCTTGATATTAGTAGTTTGCATTTGCATATGCATATATATATATATATATGCTGGAAAATATTCTGCTGTTTGCAATAATTTGCTATTTTAGTATGCAAATTAAGAGCCAAGATGAAGCTAGTAAAAATCACTATTCATCAAAAGAAGAGAATTCTCCATAACCAAAAACAAAAGTCTTAATCTGGGCTGTACTGCACGTTTCTTTTTCTTTCTATCTGTCCGATCTTACATCAGGTGTGGTACAGTAATCCAGCTCTAAGAGATTGGTTGAAGGAGCACGCAGGTGCATCACAAATGGACAAGTTGAAATGGATGTATTATTTAATTAATAAGAGCCCATGGTATGTCCTCTTAGTTCTCCTTCAACTGTGTTCACATATCAATTTCTACATATGAATATATTACATGAATAAGTATCATGTATCATGTATCATGTATGTCTGTTAATGTACTTTTGCATAAGACACCATCAAATTATTTGTCAATTAACGTCTTGTCCAGAATATTTTGAATACCTGGGCCTTCTATAATCAAATGGGTTCAACAGAATTTTTTCTTAAGGAAAGTTGTGTGTAAAGTTATTGGGCTGCTTGTTGTTTTGCACTGAACCTCCGCCGACACAGATATGGGAGTGAAGTATTGTCTTCCCTGTATCCTCGATATTTCAAAGATCTTGGTTAGATATTGCCAACATCGCTTCAATATTTGGCTGAAAATGGAGGAAGTTAAAAAGGATTGCGACAAATGGACTGCTCATCTGCAGTTATTACCCCAAAGTCGAATGTATCAATGAAGTTAAGCATACTTATCCTTTATGAAAAGGCTTGCCACGATTTCCTCATGTATCGAAATATCTGCGAAGATATTCATAATTTTCAGCACTGAATCATCTCACAGCTGATGTTTTGACCTCTGGACTTGATCCTGACTGGATTAAATTTTTGTAGCGAATGTGGCTTGCATATTTGTTCTTTTTGGGCTCTACATAGTTGGGCTTCTTGTCCATCCCATCCCATCTTTTGTTTATATTTGTATAAAATTATGTTGTCATAAAAAAATTGACATGCATTATCTATCAACAGGTCGTGCCTTGATGAAAATGAGGCATTTTTGACAACTGCAGACTCAGCTGTAAAGTTGCTTCCTGAAGCAACGAAGCCTGTTACTGGGTGGAAGGGACTTGAATATCGAGCTGCATTTCCTATGCTAAAACCACCGGGGGCAAACTTCTATCCTCCAGACATGGACAAAACGGTATATAAATGTGAAGTTCCTCTACTATTCCAAATAATTTTTTTACATCTAAAAAGACCCATCATTTCTTTTTGTATAGGAATTTGAATTTTGGAAGAGCAGTCTAACAGTGGACCAACAAGAAGATGCAACAGGCTTTTTCAATGTTATTAAAAGACACAGTGAATCTAGTCTAGATTCCACTTTAAATGGTAATACAGTTGGAAGCAAAAACCATTCTGTGGGTTCGACTCCTGACTTGTACACTGTCCCTTTCTCCCAAGAGTATAATACTTTCCTCACAAAAGCTGCTGAATTATTGCATAAAGCAGGTGACTTGACCAGTTCACCTAGGTATGAGTTTTTTTTTTTTTTTTCCATGTTTTATAACAAATGTTAACAAGCAAAAAGAAAAAAGTGCTTGATATTTTTCTGTGTTATGTGGCTGATTTGATGACTGATTGAAAAGCACAAAGAATAAATTGCTTGATATTTTTATGTGTTATATGGCTAATAGAGGTATCACAATGAGGATAAAATCGCCCCTCTATTATAGCCAATTTTCAAGGGATCTGTCTTAAACAATCTGATCTGTCATTTTAGTTTATCTGCGAAGCCTCTGTTTTTCAAACCAAATACTGCATCAACCAAAATGTGTCCAGAATTCTAAACCTTGTTCTTAAAGCAGCAGATATTTAGTTTGATTCTCTGCATTTGTAATCACTCAATTTGTATAGCTTTTTGTGTGTTGAGACTCCAATGGTGGAGAGGAGGATTAGACATGAGTTATAACCATAAAATACTTATTGGTTCCACATCCTAGCAGCTTAAGCTTTTGCATAAGTTAGTTCACCAACAAATCTAAAAGTGATCAAACTAAATATTTTATTGTTTTCTTACAATTGTCAACATAAACTTTTGTTGTCTATGAAGTTTGAAGAGGTTGCTTCACAGCAAGGGCGATGCTTTCCTATCAAATGATTACTATGACTCAGATATAGCCTGGATGGAGTTGGTTAGTAAAATATTTAGTTTTCTATATACAATCATAAATCTATCCACTACAGTTCACTTATATAGTTATATGTTGCTGGTACAAAATTAAGCCTAACTATAATTCTTAGGTGCTTAATTTCTGCAATTCTAAGCCTTTGTTTCTTTGTCTACTTTTTCTGCGCTAGGACTCTAAGCTGGATGTCACTATTGGTCCATATGAAACATATGAAGATGCACTGTTCGGATATAAGGTATTATACATATATGAAGTACCTATATGTTTTGAGCTTCTGCATTCATCACCTTCTGCATGCATCTGTGATGATGTTGATCATGAATATCTTACTTTTCATAAACTCTTGCACTTTACCAGTGAAAGAGTTTTTTTTTGTTTTTTTGTTTTTTTTTAAATTATTTTTATTATTATTATTTTACCTAAAGGACCCTACCAGTTTTATGGCTGTAGATTAAAAAAAAAAAATAATGATAAAAAATCACACAAAAAGAAAAAAGAAGCAAAAAACAAAACACAAAAGAAAAGATGGCTCATAGCACGTAGATAATTTCCTGCACATCAAAAGTTAACCCTTACAAACTTGTACTGGCCTTTCTCTTAGGCTACATTTGAAGCATTTATTGGAGTTCGGGATGACAAAGCAACGGCTCAGCTAAAACTTTTTGGTGATAACTTACAGGTACTGTTGTACAGTCATTTTCTAACACATTTGTAATAACTATTAAGACCAAAAAGAATGAATCACTGCAATCTTTTATTCCTCTTGGTTTTTTTGTTTTGAAGTTTTTGGAGCAAAATCTCCCACTGGATGATGTCTACAAGTCCAAGGAAGTGATTTCTGCTCCTATTCGAGTTATCGAGCTTCTATATAATGCCGGAGTAAGTTTACAACTCCAAAAAATTCTGTCATGTGATTCTCTATGGGACATGTTTTGTCAATGGGAAACCTATTATTATTATGATGATAATTTGTTCTGTTTTTATTGCAAACTTGGAATTTATAAAATGGAAACAATTATTATGTACACATTTGAGCTCCTATTTATGTTACTGTGAGTATTGGTCGTATATACAACTGAAGCATCACTTGCAACTTTACTGTCAAAACCTAATGCCTAAAGATTAAAAGTGTCAAATATGTTTCAATATATGCTGTGAATTATATTATTTTCTGCCTACATGGTGCATAAAAGTGCAACACAGAAATCATAGTTGATAGACTAGTTTATATTTTACCTCAGGATGTAAAGGGCCCTCAAACTGTTGCTTTCAATCTACCAAATGATGAGCGCATTGTAAAAGATCGAGGAACATCTATGGTCATGCTTAAGAATATCTCAGAGGCCAAGTAAATATCCTTTCCAAAGTTTCTATGTTTGTTGTTACAGATTATCAATTTTTTATTTTCCAATTTTTCGTTGTTTGTGTTGGAAAGATAACGTCATAATTGCCCATGCTAAACAGGTTCAAACATATTCTTCTGCCTATAGCTGATGTTTGTATTACAAAGGAACAACAAGAACTTGTAGATTTTGAATCCTTCTTCACTCACACAATTTGCCATGAATGCTGTCATGGGATTGGACCTCATACCATAACACTTCCAAATGGTAGCAAGTCTACAGTGAGATTGGTCAGTTACAGAATTCTAAACTACCATATACTTGTTCAGTTGTTCGTTATCATTTAGTCTGAAAACTTGTTTAGATTTTCATTTAGTAAAATCAAACTATTGTTCAAAGTTCAAACTTAGTTTCAATATATTTAACAGCATATGGGGGGGTCAATAAAGATTCATTGCTAGTAACTGCTGCAGCTGGATGCACTTAATTGAACTTGAGGTTGGAGTGCCTAGCTATACCTTTGCATCTATATGTCCTTGTCACCGTGTGTGCATAGTTTAGGCCAAACAGTGTTATGATTCTTCCTTGCAGTTAGACATGTGATGCACGCCTTAGTAGTTTTGTGAAGACATATGTTGTATTTGTATTGTTGAAGCAATGTCATCTCGTTTTGTGGTGAGACGTGCCATGTTTGCGGAGGCACATGGTGTCATCCAGATGCTCAAATTGTTATAGTTGGGACTTGGGAGAAATATCCTGATTCATTCTTCAAAAAGAACGGACAAGATAAAGACATTTACAAGTTTCAGTAAACACTTTCGGCAAATTGATCCTCATTATAGATGAGATTGCTTATTATGCAATATGCAATATAGTGAACTCAGTCTTTGTAGGATGATTGTTGATGACTACATGTGACATTGAAGGTTATTAGTATGTCCTGAAGATCCTATTTGCATTCTTCCTTTTTCTGTTTTAGTTTGTCTGTAAATCCCCCAGCTGATGGAGGGATTGTTGGTATATATTAGATACTCTAATTTAGAGGATTATATATATATATATATATATATTTTTTTTTTTTGAAAAAATTTAGAGGATTATATTAGGAAAAGATATTCTGCTGACTTCTTGTCAATTGTTGACTAGTGTAGCCAAGTTTTATGCTTTGTGTGTACTTGTGCTTCTAGTGTCATTTTAAAACAGCTGGACAGAAAACAATAAAAAATAGAAGCCAGTTTCAGAAAGTTAAGAACATTGTATGCACTATATTATGAATGTCAAATCTGATGTCCCTTGCATCTCTTGATAAAGGAACTGCAAGAACTCCACTCAGCTTTGGAAGAAGCAAAAGCTGATATAGTTGGCCTTTGGGCACTGAAATTCCTAATCCACAAGGTGAGTAGTGCCTTTTTTCAAATAGAAGTGGCATAAATTGCTATTCTATATGCTTATATGTGGTGCCATCTTGTTCACTGGTTTTGTTTTTTTGAGGGGATCTAGGAACTGCTCCCGAAGAGCTTATTGAAATCCATGTATGTTTCTTTTCTTGCTGGATGCTTCCGCTCAGTTCGTTTTGGTCTTGAGGAAGCTCATGGGTAAGCTAGCTATTCATCCTTCCCCATCTGTTTTCGTAAGCACATTATTTTACCTACTTACTTTACATGATTTGCTTCAAGAATCTCATACGTGCTATATATTCTCAGAAAAGGACAAGCATTGCAGTTTAACTGGTTGTTCAAGCAAGGAGCCTTTATTTTGAATCCTGATGAAACATTTTCTGTTGACTTTGATAAGGTATCACTGCCTCAATTTCAAATTCTTCTCCCCTCTTGGACGTTATTATTATTAATATTTTTGTGACAGGTTGAAGGTGCGGTTGAGAGCCTGAGTAGGGAGATACTTACCATACAAGCAAAAGGTGACAAAGAGGCTGCAAAATTGCTTCTTCAGAAACACTGCACAATGACAGACCCATTAAAAGTTGCTTTGCAACGATTAGAAAAAGTTCAGGTATAACATATGATTACAAGAAGTGAGACCACTGTTATATGCAATTTTATGAAAAAAAAAAAAAAAATTGCGAGTGGTATGAAGTATTAAGGAAACATTTAAGTAGGAGGCTGTCATATGATAACACTCGGATGAAATTTCATTACATTTAAATCTTGTGGTGCCTCTCTCTCTCACAGAAGGGAGCTGGAATTTTTAGGTGCTTAAATGCCTTCCATTTCTGTACATATTAGAAGATTCACAACGAATGATATCAAACAGTTTTTAACTGTTTCTTGTTTTGTATGTTATAGGTACCGGTGGATATAGTTCCCAGATTTCCGGTGGCTGAGAATATATTGATTCAAAATAACTAAATAGGTATCATCATTATTACTTAGCTGCCTATCATTCTTACTGATGCTAGTAATGACAGAAGTTGAGAGACTAATGACAAAATACATTAGTTGACATCTTTTTATTTTGTTGCATTGTGACATTTGACAATCTCCTGATTCTTGTACTGTAAGCTAATGCAGATCACAAGACAGGAAACCTTCAATGACCGCACACATCATGAGTCCGGTTCGTGGTTACAATTCTCATTGGCTCTTGCTGTGTCTATGAGCTACTCTCAATCTGGGGACACAGAAGGATGCAGATATTTGGATGTACTAGAGATACATCAACTCAGTCGAGGGTAGAGATATTACTATTAAACAAACAGTCATTAGTGGTCCTCCAGTTGAAGCACAATCATTTACAATGAGTCATCGGTTAATGCAAACAGTCACCAGTCATTACACTATTTATCAAATGAATATTTAATGTATTTGGTGATAGTCTTCCATTCTGTGTTAAAAGACCGACCTGTAAAATAAGAATGAAAGATTTCAATGTACGTTCGAGTAATTATTCTATGGTACATGGTGGTTCGGATTAATAAAATTACTCGAATTTGATAGGGATTATTGTATTTGGTGAAAAAGACAGAAAAAATTAAATTAAGAGAATCGATCAACAATAAGTACATGTTATATGCAACAATAATATTAGCCCGGATCATAAGGTGTATCATGATTCAGGATCATATAATAATGTGTACCTTCAGAGGCCAACTTGAGTTAATCAAGTTTATTAGATGGTCCTATAGTTAATCGAGCTTCAATTGCCCGTGGTATTTTAATTGAAATAGAGTTAAAATAGTGAAATTTCAACTAAAAAACCTTTTCAAAGCTAAGGATTGGGAAAATGGTCCGTACGGTACTCGACGTTTGCCTCCTTATAACTTTTGGTACCTCAGTTTTGAAAAATATCAATACGGTACCTGAGGTTCTTGGCCCGACCTAGGATTGGTACATATGGCCGTTACCTCCGTTACAGAACTTGCCATCTGACAAATTTTTAAGGGTATTTTGGTCCTTTCGTATCTTAATTAATTTTTTTTTTCTCTAAACAAAATCTCTCTCTTTCTGTTCTTCTTTCTTCCTCTTTCCGGATCAAAGATCAAGAAAGCATAATTGTTAAGAAGTTATCAATTAAAGCATAATTGTCGCATTTATCAATTAAAGTTGTTTGTTCTTTTCTGGGTTAGTTTTTCAGCGTCATAGCTGTATAGCTCCTTCTCCATCTTCTTCTGTTAAAGGAAATTGAGGACGAGGGTTGCAGGTTAAGGTGATTTGGGGTTGGTGGAGAGGGGAGAGGTCTTGTGACCAAAGAGTTTCTTGATGAGTATTTGCAGCGTGGTACTATGAGGGAGCTGATCGGGTCGATTCGGGTCGTGCCCACCAAGGAGTTTCAGTGCAGTGAGGTGAGTTGGGTTCTGTTAGTTTCTGTTTTTGGTTCTGGTATTCGGGTCTTGCTAGTTTGATCGTGTGAGTTCCAAAGTTTGGAAGTTTGTTGAGAGGTTTTGATGATCTGGGACTGGGTAATTGAAGCAGTTCTATTACTATTTTGAATTCAAATTTAGTTAATTTTCAATTGATAGGGAGAAGGAAGAAGATGAGAAAATGGGTTTGCTTGTTCTTCTTGTTCTTTAACGGCGAACCCGTTTGAGGAGGGGTCACACAGCAATTACCCATTTATCAAACTCAATCAATCGGTCTATGAATTTGAAAGGATCGGAGTCTACAGAATATGAGAGATGGGAGAAAGAAAGAAATGTGGGGGATTTAAGAGAGGGGAGGTTTGGGTTTGGGAAGAAGATGAGAAGGGGAATTTTTAGCTTGTCAAAGCCACCATTTGATGAACGTAAGAATGAAAGAAAGAGAGACATAGGAGAGGGTCCAATCTCCTTCGAATAGACTTCCCTCTTAACTTTCTCTCTCTTCACATTCACACTTGGAATAGAGAGAAAAAGTCCAGATTCCAGATGGGTTTGAGGAGGACGGGGACATGGCTGGGATTAGTGAGGAGTATGACATAAAATGATGAAAATACCCTTCAAAAATTGCCAACTGGCAAGCTCTGTAACGGAGGTAACGGCCATATGTATCAATCCTCGGTTGGGCCAAGAACCACAGGTACCGTATTGATATTTTTCAAAGCTGAGGTACCAAAAGTTATAAGGAGGCAAACGTCATACACCGTATGGACCATTTTCCCCTAAGGATTTATAAAAAAGTTTCTATATATTTGGAACAATATTGAACCGATATTGTGATGTGACTTACATGTGAAAACGGTAGACTTTTGTTTTTTTTTTTTTTTTTTGGCAGGAGAAAACGGTAGACTTTGCCACGATCAGTTTTCAAAAAGGTCCAGTTTACCATTTGTTTTTGTAAATCTGAAAAATTGTGCAGTATGTGGTGGTTGGTTTTCTTTTGATTCTTTTTATTTTTAAAAACATGTTTTTTTTTTTTTTTTTTGAGAATGTAAAAACATGTTTTCTTTTTTGTTCTTTCTATCTGAAAATGCTAAAAATGTTCAATTTACCCTTTTTTATTTCCTTAAATAGTTCAACATTGTAGAGAAGTGGCTGTCCACAACATGGAGGCCAATATTGCGATTATAACAAATTACTCCGAAAATGATCGTTGATTGCCCAAATACCAGAAAGTTAAAAGTCGTATGTAATGTAATTTTGTTCACTAGCACCATTGGATACAAAACGCACGTCATACACCATGGACTACTTTTATTCGTCTAGTAGGAGTTCTCATGGTTTATACAGGATAAAGTTGTATGTAATATGATAATTGTCTTAGTGCTAATTGCTAAGATAGGACTCGGAAAGTCCACCACTTAGAAGGCAGACTTTATTAATTGGGAATCGAAAGCACACCAAAGCAAGTAGTAGTAAATTGTCTTGCCAATCTATAAGACACTGGCAATTTAGTTTGCTCCAGGTTGATTATTTTCATCATGCAGTAGTTTTCTCTTCACTGTCTTCTGTTTTCATTCGCTCCAAGGGTGTTTTTCCATTTAGGTTATGAGCAAAGTACTTCTCGACAAATTTTTCCATTCCTATTTTCCCAAAAGATGGTGGCTTCTGAGGATCTCTCAGGGTGGTCACAGGTCCAATTTCTGCCTCAAGTTTGGGCATGAAGAACATAGCAATTGAAATCCTTTCTTTCTCTGAGTTCACAGTCACTCTGTGCTCGATACTTTTATAAAGCCCATCACTTAGAATCTGCAAAAAATGAACCAAAATAATGACTATTACATTTTATGAATTAAGCAAACACCCTCGTGTTTCACTTGCTGCTCCTAACTAACTGTTATATTTCTGTCAGCATGTGTGTTTTTCTTTGTTCAATATCTGCATATGGTTTGGTTTGGTTTTTCTTTTGGTCCGATTTCATTTTTATTCTTTACATTTTTGGTTATGTTTTCAAGATCATGACCATACTTGGCTGCACACCCACGGGTATTTATATGGCCCAGTTAGGGTTAGACACCTATCATTTTATTTTTTATTTTTTTATATTGATATCGGAAACTAACACCTATAGACCTCTCTCCTCCTCCTCCTCCTCCTCTTTCTTTTGCTCTTTCCGGTGCCAAAGATTTATGATTGTCGCAGCTAACATGGAGAGAAAGAAGAAAAATAACAAAGACATTATTGGAGGACATGCATGTGGTCAGAAGTGGGCAAGGAGGACTGAGGCAGCCGGCGGTGTTTTGGTACTACCAGTTTGGCGGTTTGGTGTTTAGAAGGAAACAAGGACAGATATGTGTGCAGTTCCGGGGTTCTCATCAAGCCACATCACCCAATGGCAGCTAGAGTGCAAGGTCCTTAAACTAATAGCGTAATATTATCTAGCTAGCTAGGGTTTCTATATGTAATTTCTTCATTTCTGTTTGTCAGAATGTTTTCCAGTTCTTCACATGTTAGATTAATTTCTTCGTTTCACTTTTTGTCAGAATGTTTTCTAGTTCTTCACATGTTAAATTAATTTCTTCGTTTCTGTTTTTGTCAGAAAGTTTTCTAGTTCTTCACATGTTAGATTAGACAACTAATAGACAACATGTCTTTTTGAGGAGCGGAAAATGGAGGGTGAAGAGAACAGCATCACAAACCTGTAGAATGTCTCCAACATTGACAACAAAGGCACCATGGTCAAAGATCACAGGGGACCAAGCCCCATCTTTTTTAATTTGAAGGCCTTGAACTCCATCAACCTGGTGGAGAATAGTGATGCCACTACCATCAGAATGAGGCCTGAGGCCAACAACTAGCTCTGGTTTTGGGCATGGAGGATAGTGAGTCATCCTCAGTGACTGCAGACCATCTTCAAACAACTCTTCGATCTCATCCATCTTCATCTGTAGAAGTTTTCCCATGAACCCTAAAAGGGTTCGGGCAATCCTTTGTAATTCCAACATGTATGTCTCCAAGGTATTCCTGCACTTATAGATCAAATTCGACAGTACGAAGACAGCTAATCAATAAAATTTTTTGTTTCGAGTTTATGATCCAAACAGAATCTGAAATATATCATGCCATATTAATATTAATCTAATTAGTCAGTGCATTAAAGATTAAACCCTACATTTTTTAAGGTAGAGAGAGGACCTCAGGGATGTAGGCAGCTCCGGGAAAAGATGGGGTTTCCTTCTCGGGTTGGTAAACATGAAGAACCTGTTACCCCAGTCGAGTTTTTGATCTTGCGATTTGACAACAGTTCCATAGCCTTCAACATCACCTGGCCTTACTTTGTATCTCATTTTCTCTTCCAAGGGAAGCTTGAAAAAATCCTCTAATTCTTGCTTCACTTTGTCCAGTAGTGCAGAGCTAACTCCATGGTTAACCAACTGCAAATAAAATTAGACTTAATTTATGCAATACAAAGAGGACACCATTAAACTCAAACTTTGCGATTTCCTGCGACTAAGCAATCTAATTCAACGATTAAAATTATTTATATTTTAGATTTCTGTGCAAGAAACTTCTTTTCAGAAAAATTAACTAACTAATTTATAATAACAGATCATCTTAATACACTTTGTCAGATAAAATCGAAATGAAAATGATGATAAATGGCTAAAAGATTTTTAATTTTGATAATTTTTTATAAGATTGGAATTATGCTTCCGGTTATTGAATTAAATGTTGGAAATAAAAGAGTCTTCAAACTTTAAATATGACGATTACACAATTTGCCATACAAATAAAGTAGCTGCATAACGATTACACAAGAATATTATATAGCTGGAAAGAAATCACCAATTATATGATTTTGGTAGGAAAAAGGTGGACAGAAAGACCTGAAAAATTCCCCATTCTTTGCATGTTGAGTGCAACTTATCCAGTTCATCTTTGTTTTCAGACTGATTGATTAGGACCAACTGTCTCATGTCAATGGTGGGGATTGTGGCAAGGATAGTCCCATCAGAGACCGGAGACTCCTGATCTGAGATAACATAGTTTTGGGGGACTTCGATCACTGAATCATCGGTGATGAGTTTCTCAATACTACTGACTCCTGAGTGATGATGAGAGAGACCAAAGCAGCTACCTGGTTTTGATGATACCATTTGTCTAGTGATAGAGGGTATAGCTAGGTTGGTGATGATGACACAAAGCGCTAGCAAGGCTGGGGTATTTATACCCAGATCCTTCTTCCTCTCTCTCCTTGTCTGTACGTACGTCTTTACATTTGACAACTGTTCTAATTACCTTAAAGAAAACTTATCCTAGTCTGGGGTTGGGTGTAACCGGCTTGAGATCTCTTTTATCAAAAGGAAGAATGAACACATTAATTGAGAACTTACAAAGCAATGGAAAATTAATAAAAAAAATTCTTCCTCAGTAAAGCCTGGCAGGTATACTAATAAGCATAGTCAATAATTTTTTGTATAATAGACGAATAAAACATTTATTGACTCTTTTTTTTTAATATACTTTTGTAGTTCATATTTTTTAAAAAGGAATCGTTAAATTTTATTCTGTTATGAACTAGAGAATAAGAGAGAGGTCAAAATAATAAGGGGGAAGCCCGGAAGAAACTCTCTCTAGCAAAGCCCTAGGGTTTTGAGCAGTGTGTGGCGGCGGCAGCGGAAAATTTCCGGTTGTCGTTTGTTGTTAGTACCGGCGAGGTGCCTCGTCGTGGCTGGGAAACCTTGGGCGTCTTGCTTCACAGTGGTTTGGTGGCGCCTGACAATTGAATCGCCTCTAATTTGAAGATAAACCATATCGGCGTCGACTTGGTAGCTGAAGCTTGGTGCGTCTCGGCTGCCGGTGTCGAGGAGAGTACAGTAGTTTGGGGAGCCAGAGATTGCTTCTGCTGGTGCTTGATAGATAGGCGTTAGGATCGACGGTTGATTTCAGTTTTCTCCCGATCTGTGTTGCGATCGAGTGGTGCCGCTTCTGATCGAAGAACTGGTTTTTTTTGGAAGGGGAATGGATACAGGGATGACTGTCTGGGTTGGACATCCACCGGACGGGGCTGCGGCAGGCTGGCAACAGGGGAGTAGAGCTCTGGCCAGTGGTTTTGTCTGGGGTTGGGCCTCTGGGTCTGGGCCTGGACGATGTGGGCTTCATCTCTTTTGGGCCCAGTTGAGTTGGTTTAATTCTCTTCAGAGTTGGGCCAGGTTGGAGGGTGCTTGACACCCTAATTCATTACCTAGTGCTTGGGCTAGCCTAGCCCGAGAGATGGACCTCCTTGGATGATGTTGGGCCTTTATGGTCTCTAAAGTGCCAGTCATAACTTAGATCATGGTTCTCTGGAATCGGTAATTATCTCAAGTTGGACTGGAGAAAGTGGCTTATAGATGAGGAATTGGCTCCTATTTGTTTGCTGGGAAGTAGCTTTCTATTTCGTACCACAATTGTGTGGTTGGCTAGAAATGATTTTGCCTCAGAAGACACGGAGTTGTTCTTTGTTTATGATTCTGCTTTAAAAGTGGGCTCCATTTGACTTGTAATGAGTTTGCAGTACTTAGATAGGAGTTTGGTTGTTACCCCGCCATTTTTCTGTCTTGTAAGGGTATGTAAACTCTGGCTTTTTAGCTGGTCATCTATGAAATGAACCTTCTATTTCAAAAAAAATAAAAAATAAGAGAGAGATAGAATAGAGAGACAGAATATAGGAGGAGGTAGAAGTGTGTATTTCATTCTCATTAGACCCATTTATATAGGAGTAGTTGTATACACCAAAAAATTTAATGAAAATAAAATTCATTAAATAATTCGGTCAACACTTGTAAGGGTATGTAGACTCTGGCTTTTTAGCTGGTCATCTATGAAATGAACCTTCAATTTCAAAAAAAATAAAAAATAAGAGAGAGATAGAATAGAGAGACAGAATATAGGAGGAGGTAGAAGTGTGTATTTCATTCTCATTAGACCCATTTATATAGGAGTAGTTGTATACACCAAAAAATTTAATGAAAATAAAATTCATTAAATAATTCGGTCAACACTTGAAATTATGACCGAACAAATTTAGTCGGCATGTGGGTCCCACAAAATGTGCACGTGGCTTATGAGTAAGCAAAACCAAGCGGACTCAGGGAATGACATGTGGCGGCAAACAAAAAGTCCGATGGCAATAAATAAATTTGTTCCTACTTAATCAGCTGATATTAAAGCGGATCAATCAAATTAAATCAATTGATTCAGAATCAAATCAAGTATTAAATTTCGTCTGCTGATTAGATGTCAATTTATTTAAATTGATAATCAAGATGACAATCAGCCATCAAATTAATTGGCTAATTCCTTAATAATCGTGATTAAATCAGTTAATTAAAGCTGATTGATTTGATTATGCTATTAATGAAATACAATTAAAATCAGCCATCAAATTAATTGGATAATTCCTTAATAATCGTGATTAAATTAGTTAATTAGGGCTGATTGATTTGATTATGTTATTAAGGAAAATACAATTAATTACGTGTCATTAAGGCATTCCAAATTAATAGAGGCGCCGACACTATAAATACCCCCTCTCAAATCAAGAGAAGGACTTCAGCCAAAAAAGAGAAGAAAATACTCTCAAAATTTCTGAAGCCTCCTAAGCTCGTGTGAAGAACCCTCAAGCTGCCAAATAGGCGGTTCCTCACCAACCTCAAGTCAAAATGTTCGTCACGTGTCAACTCTCGTGATCATCGTACCACTCAAGATCAAGCGTCAAGCCCTTGAGCGAAATTCATCGTCGGAGAAAAACTCAGAGGATTACCAAAGATTGTAACCCGCACTTAAATTAATAAAATTATTATTTGTTGTACACATGTCTGCATTTTGTTTGTTTTCAGATTCCCGTGTTTACAAATTGGCATGCCCAGTGGGACCTCTTTGCCTCTCATCTCCTTCTCCGTAAGACGATTCCAAACAAATCCATTCGAGCAATGGCTTCCAAGAACATTCAAGTCATCCCGAAGAACAAATCCAAGACAACGACCTCGAAATCGAGCAGCAGCTCATCTGGTCACGTCACTCGAAGCATGGCAAAGATTCAGCCTACAACATTTGTGGCTTTGCCATCTAAGCCTCACCAACCAATCATCACCCTAGAAAGTCTAGGGGCAGGGAAGCATGTCCCTCGAAGTGAAGAGAGACAAGCTCCAACTACAAAATCAAGGGAGCGGTCGTTCTCACCTGCCTCTGATGACAATTCAAGCACCGGATCATACCATGGAAGTCTTGATCCTGAAGAAAATGACACTTCTGGGATGCAGTCAAACGGAGCGTCTCACCTCTCAGCAATGCAAGTCATGATGACTGGGGCAACCATGCTCGAGGAGCAGGCAGCTAATCTGATGGAGGCGGTTCAAAAGCTCAACAATACCTTCGAAGAAAAAGATATGCAGATTGCTCAACTTTGGAGCAGGCTCGAGAAACCAAATGATGAGGATTCTGCTAGGATTCCATACAAGAATGACAAAGACAAACAAGAAGAAACTTCAAAGACAAATGACAAAGACAGTGAAAGTCTACTTGGTTCTTTGTCTGTCCAACAGCTGCAAGACATGATCAACAACTCCATCAGAGCTCAATATGGAGGCCCCTCTCGTGACTCTCTCACATATTCCAAGCCATACACAAAAAGAGTGGATAGCCTGAGGATGCCATATGGGTACCAGCCGCCCAAGTTTCAGCAATTCGAGGGGAAGGGCAATCCAAAACAACATATTGCTCATTTTGTCGAGACTTGCAACAATGTTGGAACGGAGGGAGATCATCTCGTTAAGCAGTTTATACGTTCATTAAAAGGCAACGCCTTCGAATGGTACACAGATCTGGAACCTGAGTCAATCGACAGTTGGGATCAGATGGAGCGTGAGTTCCTGAATCGTTTCTATAGCACAAGATGCACAGTGAGCATGATGGAACTTACTAGCGCCAAGCAATGGAAGGACGAACGCGCAGTTGATTACATCAATAGGTGGCATTCGTTGAGTCTCGATTGCAAAGATCGACTGTCAGAAGTATCTGGAGTGGAAATGTGCATCCAAGGTATGCACTTTGATTTGCTATATATTTTACAGGGAATCAAGCCCCGTACGTTTGAAGAGTTGGCTATGCGAGCACACGACATGGAGTTGAGCATAGCTAGCCACAAAGGGAAGAAGGAGTCAATTGTTGACCAAAGAAAAGACAAGGTCTTCGGAAGCAAGATTGACAAGGCACCGAAGAAATCTGCAAAAGAATCAATGGCCGTCAACATTGCCCCTGTCAAAATCTCTACACGAGATAAGGAGGTTAAGAAAGTAGAGCCAGTTCGTACCTACGACAGAACAAAGCGTTCGTTGAAGGAATGGAAACAAAAGACATATCCCTTCCCAGATTCTGACGTGGCAGGCATGTTGGAAGATTTACTTGAGAAGAAGGTGATAGAGCTCCCAGAATGCAAGCGGCCCGAGGAAATGCATCGTGTCAAGGACCCGAAATACTACAGGTACCACCGGATCGTCAGTCACCCAGTGGAGAAATGCTTCGTTCTGAAAGATTTAATAATGAATCTCGCCAAGCAAGGAAGGATTGAGCTGGATGTCGACGATGTTGCTGAGGTAAACTGCACCACCATCGTGTTTGGGTCATTCGAGCCTGCCCCGCTGCCTTCTCTTCCAATGAAAGCACCATATCAGCTTTCGAGAAAGCCATGCATAAAGTCAAAGTTAGAGAAAGTCAGGCCAATCCAGAAAGCAAGTCTCGCACCTATTGCTACTCCTAAAGTTGATTCAGTTGTCGATGACGAGGGATGGATACTTGTCACTCGAAGGAAGGCACACAAGAGCCCATCACCAAATTTACCTATCACTCAAGCAAAATGCAAGCAATCACAAGAAAGTCGTCAGCATCTCGAGAAAGGTGGGACGAGATTTGTCAAAGGGAGGGGCAGTCCTTCCGTTCAAAAACCCCATAGTGTGGTTTCACCAACAAGAGTCTTTCCCAAGAGAGGCGACGAACAAGAAAAGGTGAGAGCTGCCCACATGACAACAAGCTACGAAATTGGTTCGAATGATTCTGCCAAGGCTGAGTCAAGCACGGTCAATACGAGCCAAACGTCAGAAGAGAATGAGGTGTTGAAGCAGCTAGAAGACCTACCATTGCACTTCAGCATTTTTGATCTACTACAATTGCTAAAATCTGCAAGATGTACATTGGTACAGGTGCTGATCGACATAGGCAAGTACTCCACAGAGATTAACAAGGTGAAACAGAAGGAATGCGTCACGTGTGTTGCAGATTGTGATGCCATCCACTTTACGGATGAAGACCTTCAGTTAGGCTCTAAGCCGCACAATAGACCTCTCTTCGTGACAGGGTACGTGCAAGATCAAAAGCTAAACCGCATGCTTGTAGACGGAGGGTCCGCTGTAAACATCATGCCTAGGTCGACTATGAAGCAGCTGGGCATCAATGTGGAAGAGTTGTCTCGAAGCCGTCTCATGATTCAAGGCTTCAACCAAGGGGGGCAAAGAGCCATAGGCATGATCAGAGTAGACATGAAAATCGGAGAAATGAAGTCGAACACTTTGTTCCACGTGATCGATGCGAAGACCTCCTACAATTTATTGTTAGGACGATCGTGGGTTCACGAAAATGGTGTCGTCCCCTCCACTCTTCATCAATGCTTCAAGTTCTATGATGGCGGAGTAAAAACAGTAGCTGGTGATACTAAACCATTCACTGAAGCTGAATCTTACTTTGCGGATTCCAAGTTTTACATGGATGATGAAACAGTAAGGGAAGTTCTCCCAGTTGGAATACCCTCTATAGGGAAGACTGCAGAAGTGCGTAATAAAGAAGTGGAACCCAGCATGGCAAGAAATTGCAATGAGGAACCACATAAAGTTTCGTCAGAAACTAAAGTGACAGCTTCAAAGAACAAAGTCAATTCCTCTGCTCCAGTCCTTCGTTACGTGTCAAGGTCTAGGCGAAAAGAAGGGGAATCTCCTTTTGTGGAGGCAAATGAGCAAGAACGTCAGCGAAAGCTAGATGAGAAGGACGTAGAATTGCTAAAAGAAACATCAACCATACCGTTGACGAAGTTGAGCAACGCAACACCTACCAAGCAGTCGCTAAAGGGATTTGTCAAACCGATTCAAGGCAAGACAGAACATGGTACCCTTACTGACAAAAGGACAAAGGAAGGATTTGACCCTAACGCTTACAAGCTGCTAGCAAAGGCTGGATATGACTTTGGTTCGTCAAGCAAGGAAGGTGGCCAAGTCATCCCTGGTAAAAAGGTACATGAGCTTAATGAATCTCAAAGGAGGTTGAGAGAGCAAGGATGCACAGCTGACCCCGCTAAAGCAGGTCTTGGTTTTGTACCAGGAAAACCAGTCAAAATATCAGGAAGAAGAAAAGTTGCAAAGGCAAGCACTCAACACATTAGTGTCGAAGTAATAGAAGAAGAAACTCAGGAATCTAAATCTGCCTCTCGCGTTTCGGCACTTGATCGCATTCGTCCAAATTCTCAAGCTGCGATGCCTGAACAAGTTGATGAGTTGGCACCTCGAGTCTCTGTATTTGATCGTGTCGATACTTCAACAAGCCGAGTCTCAGTTTTCAATTGCATCACCCAAACGACCACTCGAGCTTCCGTGTTTAATAGGTTGTCATCTTCCGATGAAGGAAATAAGAAATCTGAGCCCGCCCCTCGAAAGTCGGCACTTGAGAGGATACAAGCACCCAAAGAGCAACAAAAGCAAAAGAGAAAGAGGATTGACGACCAAGGAAACGACAGAGATCTGAAGTCTCATCCCGTCACGCATGAAGCGACGCTCTATGTTAGAGGTGAGCTCAACTGAACAACTCAAAGTGAATGAGCACACCATCGTACTCACTGGCCAAGTTGGAATGAGTAATGTTGATAGCAATGGCGAGGATGAGATTGTTTAGTCTGCCTATCATATCATGGTAGCAGAAGCAGAGGCTTTTGAAGAAGATGACCATGATCATTCTGAGGATGAAGTAGATGAAGCTCCTCCAGAACTTGAAGACGGGAGGCAAGCTACTATCGACAAGCTTAAAGAGCTCAATTTGGGAACTGAGGAAGATCCAAGACCTGTCTTCGTGAGCACTTCGCTGAGTCCTGAAGAAGAAAAGGAATAATATGATCTGCTACTTGAATATAAAGACGTCTTTGCATGGACGTACAAAGAAATGCTTGGCCTTGACCCAAAGGTAGCGGTTCATCGTCTCGCAGTTAAACCTGAGGCTCGACCGATCAAGCAAACACAACGACGCTTTTGGACAGAACTCCTTCCTCAAATTGAAGCTGAAGTTGATAAGTTGATTGCTGCAGGTTTCATCAGAGAGGTTCAATATCCTAAGTGGATTGCACACATTGTTCCTGTCAAAAAAAACAACGGACAACTCCTTGTATGTGTGGACTTCCGCGACTTAAATGATGCGTGTCCGAAAGATGACTTCCCTTTGCCCATCATTGAACTCATGGTGGATGCAACAACAGGGCACGAAGTTTTATCCTTCATGGATGGGTCATCTGGATACAATCAAATAAGGATGGCCTTAGAAGATGAAGAGCTTACTGCATTCCGTACTCCCAAAGGCATTTATTGCTACAAAGTCATGCCATTCGGGTTGAAAAATGCTGGTGCAACATATCAACGTGCCATGCAGAAAATATTCGGAGACATGCTTCACAAGTACGTGGAATGTTATGTCGATGATTTAGTGGTCAAGTCAAAAAAGAGGACAGATCACTTGCAAGACCTAAGAAGGGTGTTTGAAAGACTACGCAAGTACCAGCTCAAGATGAATCCTCTCAAATGTGCTTTTGACGTCAGTTCAGGCAAGTTTCTTGGATTCATTGTGAAACATCGTGGCATCGAAGTGGATCAGTCAAAGATTAAGGCCATTCAAGACATGCCTGAGCCAAGAAATCTACGCGAGTTAAAAAGTCTCCAAGGACGACTCGCCTTTATTAGACGATTCATATCGAACCTTGCAGGCCGTTGTCAGCCTTTTAGTCGACATCTGAAGAAGGATGTGCCTTTCGTATGGGATGAATCTTGCCATAACGCCTTTGAAAGCATAAAGAAGTACTTGGCAAACCCTCCTGTGTTAGGTGCACCCATCCTTGGGAAACCACTTATCCTCTACATCGCCGCGCAAGAACGATCACTCGGAGCACTCCTAGCCCAAGAAAATGAAGAAAAGAAGGAGAAGGCGTTGTATTACTTGAGTCGAACTCTCACAGGGCCAGAATTGAACTATCTACCGATAGAAAAAATCTGTCTCGCACTCGTCTTCGCCATCCAAAAGTTAAGACATTACATGCAAGCTTACACAGTGCATCTAGTGGCGCGAGCTGACCCAGTCAAGTTTGTTATGTTACAACCCGTCTTGACAGGGCGTATGGCAAAATGGACACTACTCCTCAATCAGTATGAAATCATCTACATACCAGCCAAAGTGGTTAAAAGACAAGCATTGGCTGATTTCCTAGCGGACCATCCTATCCCTGCGGATTGGGAGATTTCAGATGACTTGCTGGATGAAGAAGTCTTTAATACAGAGGTCCTCCCTGCTTGGCAAATGTTCTTCGATGGGTCTTCAAGGGCAGATGGGGCAGGAGCTGGTGAGGTCTTCATTTCTCCGCAAAGGCAGATATTGCCTTATGCCTTTACTCTTAGTGAACTATGTTCCAATAATGTTGCTGAGTACCAAGCGCTAATTATGGGACTACAAACCGCAGCTGAAATGAAAATCTCAAATCTAGAGGTGTATGGAGACTCGAAGTTAGTAATTGATCAATTATTAACTATCTATGAAGTGAAGAAAGAGGATTTAGTTCCTTATTTTCAGCTCGCCACACAATTCTTAAAGGGTTTTGATGCTGTCACACTAACGCATGTGCCAAGAAATGAAAATCAAGTGGCAGACGCTTTGGCCAATTTAGCAGCAGCTTTGGCATTATTAGAGGATGAAATCATACACCTTCCAATCTGCCAACGGTGGGTCGTACCGACAATCTCTGAGCTTTGGCATGAAGACTCCAATGTTGTCTCTGTTTACGTGATTGATGTGGATGATTGGAGGTACCCGTTAATTGATTACCTCAAGCGAAATAAGCTTTCTGATGACCCAAAGCAACGCTCAGACATAAGTCGAAGAGTATCACGCTTCTTCTACTATAAGGAGACTCTTTATCGACGGTCATTCGATGGATTGCTTCTTAGATGTCTGGGGAAAGAGAAAGCTGCTAAGGCTATGGAGGAAGCTCATTCAGGAGTATGCGGAGCTCACCAGTCGGGTCCTAAGCTCCATTTTCAAGTGAAGAGGATGGGTTACTATTGGCCCACCATGGTTAAAGATTGCATGGAGTATGCACAAAGGTGTCAAGCTTGCCAGTTTCATGCAAACTTCATCCATCAACCACCAGAGCCATTGCATCCAACGATTGCTTCCTACCCCTTCGATGTGTGGGGACTTGATGCTGTTGGGCCCATAACTCTGAAATCCTCCGCCAGTCACTCATACATTCTAGCGGCTACGGATTCCTTTTCAAAGTGGGCAGAGGCGGTACCGCTTAAGGAAATAAAGAAAGAAAATGTTGTAGATTTCATCAAAGGGAATATCATTCAACGATACACTAGGCCAATAACCTTAACATACAACACTTTTTACACAACGAAAAAAAAAATTTGTTGTGTGATGAGGGAAAGTGAATCATACAACACGTTTACAAAACTTACGTTGTATAAGGCTGTTAAAATTATGAAGTTTTTAGCTAGAAGATCATTGCATAACACTTACAAGAATAATTCGTTGTGTGAATGAAAAAAAAAATAGCGGCAGATTTTCCTCCTAGCTTGACTCAAATTTAGCTTTAAATTGATACTACATAATACAACAGAATAGTTATATCTGTTGTATGAGAGTGGCGTGCAAAATATCATACAACAGTTTTTGACTTTGTGTTGTACGATCAAGAGGGAAAGGTTTGGACGTGCCTATATTTGCCCTAAGATAGCACTCATTCCCCCTCAAGACCTATAAATTTTGATTGAAATATATCTGGTAATTGATGATCCCACAACCAAATGACTTATTTGTGTTGTATGAATGAGTAATGCCTAACCTAGCGCCAAAATTGTCAAAGTATTTGCATATAGGCGGGAACTTTCCCTCCTTACTCGCTCAGCTCAAATTTAATACGTACCAAAACAAACAACACAACTTTATTTATGTGTTGTCTAATTCATGAATGAATACAAAATAAAAACAACCAAATGCTCGTATTGAAAAAAAAAAACTGTTTTTACTTTAAACATGTAGAAGGCTGGTCCTTCATTCCATCACTTGTAAAAAAAAAACAACGAAAAGAAACCTGGGGTCATTGAACGCTCACCTCCTCCTCCTCCTCTCTCTCTCTCTCTCTCTCTCTCTCTCTCTCTCTCTCTCTCTCTCTCTCTCTCTCTCTCTCTCTCTTCTCTCCCTGTCTCACTCTCAGTCTCTTCTCTTGCTCTCTTCTTCATCTAACTCTATTCTTTACCCAGAAATCATAGACTTCCTCTCTCTTTCATTTCCCAAATAGAGAAACCCCAATCTCAGATTCTCCGAAATCAACCAAATCTCGATCTAAAACCCAAATTTCATTGACCTAACTTTTGTCTCCACAATTAGCCAGATTTACACCGAAAAATAAGACAGAGTTCATGGAAATCCTACTTCGGCTGCTCTAGCTCCTTCCTACGTTCACGCACATCAATTCAATTCCTCATGGTAAGCCTACTCGAATTGCCGATAATCTTTGGTAAGCCTTCTTCTTTTAGTTTTTTTTTGTTTCATTTTAGATTGTTTCAAGTTTGGGCACTACTAGAATTTTGCTCTTAGACATCACGACAATTACGTCAGTGAGAAATTCACGCGATGTAAAAAATTATCATTAACATCGATTCCTCAAATTTTGATGGATATGCATATAATTGACATCGATTTTTAAATTGGCCGGTGACTAAACTTTCATTTGAATTTTTGTGAAAATGCTGAGCGGCTAAGTTGGAAATTTTTAAAGAAACGCGGGGGTTGAAATGTTCATTCCCACACTTGGACATATTTGGACTAAAATAAACTTCAGATTGCCCTCCCTTTCGTCCTCTTCGTTCTCCCCCTCCAACCAAAGCCCTCCTCCTCTTCGTTCTCCATCTCACTCACATCTCCCAATTTCACATACTCTCCCTCTTCCTCAAAACCCTAGCCCTCTCCTTCTATCTTTCACGGCCACCACTGCCTCCCTTTACTGTCTCTCCCTCATTGACGGCCTCCTCCCTCTCGCAGGCGCCATCGCCCTTACCGGCAAGCTCTCTCTCTCTCTCTCTCTGAGATCTCAGAAGATTTAAATAAGGGGAAGAATCCTTCTCTCAATCTCTCAGTCGAATATGGGAAATTGATGGCTGCTACGATGGTTGAGCGGGAAGATCTGTGGAAGAGCATCGCCCTCTCCGGCGTCGAGCACGTTTTGGTCTCTATTGATATCCATAACCAAGGATCTTTGTAAGCATTCTCATAATTAATTCTCCAATTCCGATCTCAAATCTTGCCTTCTTAATTTTCTCTCTGATTTACGGATCCAGCTTAGCGTTCAATATTTGTAATGGTTTATGTTAGATCCATTCTACCTTTTGCTTGCATGCGTTGTTTTTGGATTCTCATCTATCTGTAATTGGGCTTTTGCTTGCTGAGATTTTGATTGTAATGGATTGGTTTTAGTTGTAACCTATTTATGATACATGTATCGGAGTTGTTTTTGCTCAGTACTATATCTGTTTGGTGGCTCTCAAAAATATCTCGCAATGATTTTGTCGTCTCAAGCTCTGCAGTGGTCACCTCGGGGGTCTCTTGGATTTGAGTCTTCTCTTTTTCTAGGTCGACAAGCTTCTTCTCTTGTAGTAGAAGTCTTTCGTCTAGTAAAGTCACTGTTTGCTCCAATTTTCGTTGCTCATCCTTTAATTGCTCCAAAGACTTGAGTGCAGATTGGCGATGATCAGAGTCAGCTTGACGAATTGAAGTGACCTTCGCAATTTCTAACTCTGTGTCAGCCAGACGTTGATTACGTGTGCCTGGAGTAGCCTTGCGTGAACAAGAAAGCCGTGCCAGGTTGTATTGGTCAACACTAGTCAACAATCCCTCAACATTTCACCTTACGGATGAAGGGTCAATCCCATAATGGCTAAGCTCAGCTAGCTATCAGCTTCTCAAGTTCCCCCTTGCTGGAAAGAATGGTCTTTGAGGAGTGCTTCATTATCATGTCTTCAATTTGTTCACAAACTGCGGTAGCAGCTTGTTGACGGATATCATGAAGTCTTTGGCTAGCATCTATAATAGCAGCTCCACCAAGAGAGGCCTCAGAAAAGGCTATGGTGTTCAGAGGCTTGGGAGGATGCACCTTGGTAAGTGGACTTGTACATGTATCATTAGTTAAAAGAAAAGGGCTTAAAGTGCAACGAAAATACACAAGAGTTAAGAATTGTACCTGTAGGGTCAATTTGCTGTGAGTCATTCTTTGCATTGGATGTTCCTTTCATGGGTAAAGAGTAAGCCTCAAGTTCCGCTGCAGAAGGAACACGTATAGGGTCTGAGGAGGCATCATCGTTTCCCCAAAGTAGATGACCATCAATCTCTGCACCCTGAAAAGATAGGAAAAGAACAATTCAAGTTCTAAAAAAAATATATAATAATAATAAATAAATAAATAAAATTGACGCAAGTCCAAAAAAGGGTTACCTCATTATGTTGCAGCATCGGTTGTGAAGAAGTTGAAACGTCACCAAGAAAGTCAGTATTCAGAGTGAACTCAGCATTGGGAGCGCAATAAATAGGGCCAAGACTGGTGTCAGTTTTCCGACGCTTAAAGTGCACTTCACTATTATTGCTACCGCTGCTTCCATTATGCCTTCTTTATTTGATGGCAGGTCTTTTCAACTTAGGAGGATGAGCCAAAGCAATGTGAGAATCTAAAGAATTCCCATCATCTTCTAGAGTGTTGAGCGGATGAGTCTGACAATCACTACTAGGAAGCAAAGCCCTATTAGGAGGCACAGGGACGTTGGTGCTACATTCAACTTCACAAGGAATCACATTTTTGTGATGAGGCGGTGTTGCACGGGTGACGTTCTTATCTTTTTTTGCTTTTAGAGTCTTGTGCAGTGGTCCACTAGTAGGCGCTACTTTTGTTGCCTTCACTGGTGTAGAACGGTACACTTTAGACCACCAATCGACATAGTCTCGAGTAACCATGTACTCCGTGATAGTACTCTGGATCGGCAACGTTACCACGCACTTGGTGTTCATTCTGGTGCAAGAATCCCAATGCTTATAAATCAAAGCCAATACGCTGGTGCGAATGTCATTCTTAAGGCTGCCAGGAATGTCTTGAACATAACCAAACTGTCGACTGAACACCGATGTGGACTGTGTGGCTGAATAACTCGTCGGTTATCTTGTCTGAGAGAAAGATAGCCAGATCGAAGGCTGATGAGATATATGAGGTCTAAATGGGAGATGTTATTGCGGTTGATAATCACCCTACTCTCCGAAAATACCCTGGCAAATGCACCCATCCTCACATTGTCACATGCGTTGAACAAAGAAAGAGCCTGTGAGTCTCCAAAATTCTTAGCTGAAAAAGAACCGGAGAAGCGGACCATACGGGGCCTTAGGTCGTTGGGAAGTGGAGATTGAAAGTGGGTGCCGAAGTACTCTGCTAGCCATGCATAAATATAATGAAAAGGAAGAGCAGTCGAGCAATTACCTGGATCTCTGGAAACAGAAATCTCGTTCAAACCTTGATAGATGCTGGCCAGTACTGGTACCGATAGGCAAAACTGTACACCCTGTGACATTTTGCTGGCAACTTTGAATACTCCCGGACGAATCAAACCAGTGTCGTCTCTGGGTAAAACAAATAGGCACAACCAACAAGCAAGAAAGGCAGCCAAATAGGTGGGCTCTATATCTTCACCCTCCATGCCTAAGTCATCAAATGTTGCGCGGTCTGCAGAAGTTCGTTGTCGGATCTCGTGGATCTTGCCAGATGGATTAAACGCATCCGGGGGTGAATCTCTTTTGTTCCTGTGGCTTTTGTTCAGAGGCCTCTTATAGCGCAAAGCTCCTCTATACCAATATCGTATCCATGAGGTTATCTTCACTTTCTGCCCTTGAACTTCCTTGCAAAGCTTATGGTAGGCGAGAAACAAATAGCGGCAGCTCTGTTGACTCCCTTTGCTTGTTGCAGAAAGCTCTTCAGCAGCTGGAACCACCTCATCATAAAACCGTCCAGCAATGGGCAAACCTCTGAGTTGGTACAAATCCCAGAGGGAGATTGACATTTCCCCGCTAGATGTGTGGAGGGTATTCGTCGTAGGACACCAATACTCACAGAAGGCCCGTACGACAGGTGCAACACGGTCATAGCTGAACAGTGAGGCGAATATAGCTCGATAGAGGCCAGTCTCCCGGATAAGCTTGCCATTCCTGCTTAAAATATCTTCTACCCATTCCCAGTAGAACTCCGTGTAAGAAAACCCGCCATTTTCTCGAAATACATTGCTCCACTGCATTGAACCATTGCATAAACGATTGCTGAGAAGCGTGAATGGGGTCTGAGGAGTGTTCTGATCATGATGCGAAGACTTCAGCAACAGTACATGCGAGTTTTGTTGGTCTCTGCCAGATCTCGGTTGTCGAAACATAGCTAGTTGGCGAGGTACCACATGCGTCCACTGGAGGATGTGAGCTGAAGGGTCATAATGAGGGACATCGATTGCTTGAGGCCCAGTCAACGATGGATGCACCTGCAGAGTAGTGCCATCACTTTGAGTGTCCTCCGGATCCTCGAGGATGGTGACTGTCCCTTTCTTGAAGCACTTGAAGAAAGCCATGGCCACAAAAGGACGGGAAGCGTGATCGCAAGTGCCTGATGATGTACGCAAAGCCTAACCGCTTTTAGTGGACCCTACCAAGCACAAAAGTGGAGGAATCCAAGCGCTTAGGACGTCCGCGTTCTTCTTTTCGTGAGCCACCAAATACGTAAAGCCTAACCGCTTTTGGTGGACCCTACCACGAGCTAAGGTGGAGGAATCCAAGCGTTTAGGACGTTCACGTTCTTTTCCTTGGCGTCGACAAACACGCAAAGCCTAACTGCTTTGAGTAGATTTTCCCACAATCAAGAGGTGGAAAAAATCCAAGCACTTAGGTAGTCCGCGTTCTTCAATTATCACCAAAGTCCTGAAAAAGAAAGAGGAAAATATATATATTTCAAATCACTTTCAGAACTCATGTAAGGTGCGGAAAAAAAAAAAAAAAAAGAGGGGTGGTTGCGGCACAAAGCATGATCAAGAAAAAAGAGAATCATGTTTTGGAGTCTAACAAAAAAAAAAAATCCATCAATCATGCTTTGAAGTGCACGTACATTCATATGCAATGTTAGAAGAAGTTGGACAATTGAGCGATGATTGAAAAAAAAAAAAAAAAGGTACAGAAAGTCATACCTCAGCTTGATGATTTGCGAAGTCCAAGGCAATAAATTAGCAGCAACAAGCAGTAAATAGAGAATGCAAGAATGGGGTTCTCTAATTGTCACCAAAATTCTGAAAAAAAAATATTTAAAGCAATTGTCAGACTGCATATATACTGTGCGATATGAAAAGAAAAGAAAAAAAAAACGATGACGTCAGCAAAACAAAGAGGACGTGCGGCATGTGATGTCGGGATAAAAAAAAAACAAAAGGGCGATGACGTCAGCAAGACAAAGAGGACGCCATGGCATGAGAAGGAAAAGGGTCAAGAGGAAGGATGAATCATGGTTTGGGACTTTGGGTAATTGAGTCTGCACGTGCATATATATATATATATATACAGCAAGGTTCCAAAGAGGACGTCCTTGCTATAGTTAAGTTGCGGATGGGTCAAGCACAGCCGTCCATTGCTTTAAATGAAAACCAATGGCTCAGATGCAAAGTCTCCAGAAACCATCGCGGGTCGAAGCCTAAAGCCTCAAACCCAATGTAGAGTGTCCACTGTTTTGTCGATGCAACCAAAGCTCTGGTTCTTTTTCTCCACCCAAACTCCAGGTCTTCTCATCTCCACGACAAGAAACTCATCTCAGGTTGCACGAACCCAAAACCATTAACATGGCCGGAGTGATTCCCCCGGCGACGCCTGATATTAGTCCCCGCCGAACCTCGTCATCTCCTTAGTCCTCCTCACTGCTGCTGTTTGGGTTCGAGGATGACGCGGTCAACGGAGCTTATCACCGGTGAAGACCCCGATGAAGGTCCCCAAGTGGCCGTATAAGGTAAAGCTTTGAGTTTTCTGGGATTACTGAAGATTTGGGATTACTGATTTTGTTTTTGGGATTACTGATTTTTCTGCAATCATCTACAGGTGACTCCTGTTGATTTTTGTAGAGATTATGTCGGGTTTGCTTTTTGAGATGAATGTGGCTGATGGGTTTTGAGGAATATGTTGTAAAGTTTTGGTCTTTGAATGGGGTGGCATCAATTTAGTTGATAAAAAATAAGAATAATTGGGTTTGTATATGGGTTTGCTGCTTCATGCTCTGTTTGCATGCTTTTATTCTGGGTATCGTTCAATCCCGAACCTATTTGAACGAATCTCCCACCGCCAAAACACAAGCATTGAAAGAAGATAACTGTTCACATATTGAGCTTTTTCTTTGGTTCGGTTTTAGTGATTGATACTATAATTGTGATTCTGCTGTTCTTTGTGTGGCATTTCTTCTATTTAATTTTTCTTTTTGTCCCTGAACTAGGTAGTGGTCAAAAACTCTGGCATGGAAGAAAAAAGCAGTGGTTATCTAAAGTTGGGCTTCCATGGTGCTACCTGCTAAGAGCTTCCAGCAAAATTGGTGAAGGCCTTCAATTTGTGAGAACAAAATCAATTGGTGAAGAGCTACCTGCTAAGAGCTCCCTCTGGAATAGGCTTCACAACGAAAGCCTCTCTTTCTTCACTCCCCACTGTATTGGAGACAGCGGGAGTGACAGGCTCACTCGCCTGATTGGTAGTGACAGTTTGACTCTCAGTAGCGGTCGGGTGACTCTCTCCCTGTTCAGTTGACATATCGGAGAATTGGGGATGAAGAGAGAATTTTTGAGTCACTTGTTCTTCAGAAAGACCACGACAATCCGCGCAAGGATGCGGTTTGTAACTGGAGGTCTTATGCTTTGAGCAGTTAGCGTAGCCCTTTTGGTAAGGGTTTTCGCTTGACTTCCCAATGGCTAAAGTTCACGAAGAGACACTTAGTTGGTCCCACTGGGCGTGCCAAAATGTTTGACACAAAAACCAGTTGGCTTGCAAACTGTCTCTTTTGAGCGTGTGCGCAGGCGTGCCAGCACCGTGGGGTGCAGTCGTCGGGGTAGTCCCTTGACCTGACTTCTTCTTCAAGCGTTTGTGGACGAGGAGAGCACCAACCTCGCCACAAGGTTCTTCTCTAACCTTCTGGGAAAGGACTTTCTGCCTTACGGATAAGGACTTTGGGTGTGATCTCTTCGCGTCACCGAATCGATACTTAGTATTGCAGACTAAGCAGAGCAATCACTGGGAAGTTTGGAGAAAGCACGGGTTGCGCTAAAGCGTGACTTTAGCTTCGCTCGGTTGCGAGGGCGTTACCCTTGCTTCGCTGGTAGTAACGGTGGCGGTTGCGCTCACAGTCAGCTCCTGGGGAGACTGGGACTGGAAGTACGGTCGCCGGGTTGATCTGGTGATGCTGACAGTCGGCTCTTGGAGAGACTAGGACTGGCGGGCGGTCACCGGGTTTCAACGAGGTTGAAGGTTTGCTCCGGGGAGACTTTGTAATCGCTAGGATTGATTGATTTGAGAGAGGTCCTTTATTCGTCCTTGAAACCTGGTATATATACCTAGGGTTTCGACTGTTCCTTGTCATAGAAGGGATATTGATTGAAGTTTCCTATTCAATCCCCGCTACTCGACTCCAATAAGGTTTCGTTTTCCTCATGGATCACGGAATGGGTGAAGCTGTAACCCAAACCCGAGTAAGCTTATTTTTGGGCCGCAGGTATTGGCCCGCTGTGCTAAATCCACTAAAGGATCTTGCCAAAATTACTTTTGGGCTCAAACAGAGTCACCTGTAGATGATTGCAGAAAAATCAGTAATCCCAAAAACAAAATCAGTAATCCCAAATCTTCAGTAATCCCAGAAAACTCAAAGCTTTACCTTATACGGCCACTTGGGGACCTTCATCGGGGTCTTCACCGGTGATGAGCTCCGTTGACCGCGTCATCCTCGAACCCAAACAGCAGCAGTGAGGAGGACTAAAGAGATGACGAGGTTCGGCGGGGACTAATATCAGGCGTCGCCGGGGGAATCACTTCGGCCATGTTAATGGTTTTGGGTTCGTGCAACCTGAGATGAGTTTCTTGTCGTGGAGATGAGAAGACCTGGAGTTTGGGTGGAGAAAGAGAACCAGAGCTTTGCTTGCATCGACAAAACAGTGGACACTCTACAGTGGGTTTGAGGTTTTAGGCTTCGACCCGCAATGGTTTCTGGAGACTTTGCATCTGAGCCGTTGGTTTTCATTTAAAGCAATGGACTGCTGTGCTTGACCCATCCGCAACTTAACTATAACAAGGCCGTCCTCTTTGGAACCTTGATGTATGTATCTATATATATATATATATATATATATATATTATATAAATAAAGGATGAATCATGGAAGTATGTCAGAAAGTGCACGCGTATATATACAGATCTATATATATTAAGTTTGAGATTTTTTTCCCACTTACCCTATTAAGTTTTTTTAATTCTCTCTTACCCAAAACACTCTAAGGAGGTCTTCCCTAATACCCCATTAAGATTTTTTTTTTTATTTTTTATATTTTTTTAATACCATTTTACCCTCACCCTTTTGTTACTTAGAGAGAGAGAAAAAAATGGAAGAGAGAGAAATTATAGGAGACTTCGCAGGAGCCCCATCACAGATCGCCGGATTCCGGTCACCGGCCGCCGCTAACCGGACTTTTATGAAAACCTCACCGAAAAGGTTTATTGCCCCAATAGACGTCTATTGCCCCCCAATAGAAGGTCTATTGCCCCCCAATAGATGTTTCCATTACTGAAATGGGAACTAATCTTCCTAAAATTACACAAATAAAACTAGAGATTAAAACGTCTATTGCCCCCCAATAGACGTCTATTGTACCCCAAATCCCCAATAAAACTTTTTTTTTCCCTTTTCTTTTTCCTTGAGGGCATTCTACTCTCATTTTACCAAAAAAAGAAGAAGAAAAGAACAGATTGTATAATTTATTCTAAAAAAAAGAACAGATTGTGTAAAAAAAAACAAGTCCAAATTAGATGATGGAATTCTTTTCAAAGCTGTGCATGCATAGAACAAGACCAAATTGTATAAAACTTTCTTTTTCCCCTTTCATTCTTGGCCTCTGCCCACAGTTTACTAAAAAAAAAAATTGATCTAGCCACCCATAAAATACTCTGGGCACCAAATCGGAGCAAACTCAGAAATCGGGTCGGAAGTTGAGTGCAACTGAGGGATCCAAACCGGCTTCATGGAGCCACCCGCGATGATTATCAAATCAGAAACCCACGGCTCTGTGGAGCACGAAGAAGAAGTCGAATCATCCAAGGATGGAAATGCGAGTCCTTTGAAATTCGAATCATCCAGATCGGTGCAGTACTTCCTGAAGGCCCCACCGCCGTTGACGGAATTTCCAGCGCCGACGATGTTGTTGACGAGTTGCAGAAGCTCCGACGCGCAGCCGGCAAGCTCCACCGCGAGGCTCTGCATCGAGACGGAGTTCGACTCTGGTAGCTCCGACCGGAGCTTCAGGTGTGGACTATCGTCGCCATGTCGTCCAAGATCGTGATGTCAGAATTCAACGCCGCACTGGAGGTGGAGATCGGAGGGAGATTAGAGAGAGAGAGAGAGAATCGTGCTAGGGGAGAGAGAGAGGATAAAATGTAGTTTATTAATTAAATCAAGGGTAAAAATGTCATTTTATTTTAAATAGGGTAAGTGGGAATAAAAATTTATTGCTGGGGTAATTGAGATAACTTTAGCCAATTTTAGTGCTATGGGTCAAGAACCCATATATATATATATATATATATATATATAAAGGATGAGTCATGGCTCCTATCACGGTATGCATGAAAGAAATCATAATCAAATAAGGATTAATATAAACAAAGGAAGATAGAGCACAACCTACCTTGCCGCCACCAACAACTCAAGTCAAATCAAGGTCTCAGGAGGAACAGCACACCAGTAGCAGCAGATTCCTGTCAGAAAATAGAGAGAAAAAGTGAGCCCAAGCTGCATTTATCTAGATTGCTAACAAAAAACGAAGAAACACGTAAAGGGAACAAAGCAAAATAATTAACAAGCCTTACAGTCACTGTTATTGAAGAAGAAAGGTTTGACAATCAACTTCAGACTCCACCACAACTTCATCAGACTCCGCTAGTTCTTTATCCCAATCTTCCATCATCTCGGCCATTTTTCCACTCACACCTCTGTGGGAAGTCCTAGTAGACATGATTACCTCAGTGGTGGTTACCTTCTGTTTTGGGGTTGAGGTTGAAGATGTATAGATATCAGTCATGGCCACTATCAGTTCTTTGAGCTTTCTTTCCTTTACTTTAACCTCACCATCTTCCATTCCCAACATTCTCCTGCAAACAGAACCGACATTGCGAAGTTTATACTGCGGATCAAGAACTAAGGCAACCAAAAGAAGCTGATTGACATCATCGATGTTGCCAAAATATTTGTCAAACTTATTTTTCATCCTCACTGCCATCCTAGCCATCAACGATTCAGTTTCATGGTGATAAGCCATTCCGGGCTTCAAAAACAGGTCATTAATCTCGCACTCTATTGCAACAATGTCATGGAAAGTTGATTGGGCAGTCGGCTTCATTGTAGCACTTATCCTCAATGTAACCTCATAGAAAACTCGTAAAAACTTGCAGAAAATGACAGCCTTTTCCCAACTTCTTCAGTAGGTGGTCCCACCCTCTTCCTACGAGTTTTAGATTTAGGATCCTCTACCAATTGGCCCACGCATAGAATTTCCTCTTCAAGGTCTTCATCTTCCTCGAAATAGCCGGAATACTTTCCCTCTTCCTCTTCAGCTAACCTATCAAAGGCCTTTCTCAACTCCATCGCTGTCTCCAACATTAAAAATGTGGAGTTCCACCTAGTTGGAACATCAAGAATGCAAACTTTCCTAACATCCAATATCTCTTTTTCAACACACATCTTGAACGAGTCGAGCCTAGAAGATGAAGACCTCACATACCTCACTGCATTTCTAATACTTGCAACCGACTTGTCCAAAATAGACAAGCTGGATCTAACTATGAGGTTCAAAATGTGAGCCAAGCACCTTACATGTATATGCTAGCCTCCCAAAATAGGTGGAACTGTCCAATTCATCATCTTCTTTCGAATATACTCCACTGCATGCTTGTTCGCAGCAGCATTATCAACCAAAATGGTCATCACTTTATCAATCTTCCAACTAACCAAGCAGGTTTCCAGAATTTTACCAATGGTGGTGCCCTGATGATTAGGAATCACACAAAAGTTCAATATCCTTTTGTGCAAATTCCACCCCATATCGATAAAATGTGCTGTCAACACCATGTAATTCACATTCTGTAGTGATGTCCAAGTATTGGTCGTGAGACAAACTCTGTGTTTACTCAACTCACTCCTAAGCTCCTCTTTCTTAGCATCATACATCTCTAAGAATTTCCTAACAATAGCCCTTCTGATAGGAATTTCCCATCGAGGAATGGCAACCGAACAAAAATACTTAAACCCTTCCTTTTCTACATGACTAAAAGGCAACTCATCCATAACTATCATCACAACAGCAGCATTATCACAAGCATCTGGACTCCACTGCCTCATCACTACAGAGTTACTCGTCCCTTCACTAGTCAAAATCTTCTGCCCATCTTCCAAATCAGTTCTACCAGGATATTGTTTGCACACATTCTCAATATGATGTCTAAGAGTTGAAGTACCATTATAAGAGGAATCAGCTTTGAAAATAGTAAAACAATAAATACATTTGGCTTTGCTAGAGTGTTCGATTACCTCTTCCTTCCCATCCACCAATTTTGTTATTAGTTCGTCAAACTTCTCAAAATGCTCCCAAACCGTGGACCGGCAACTGTTGTTCTGACTCGAACCATCCTCCCTCTTTCTCTTCGCTGGGTTCTTCAAAGTTCGGTGACTCGCCTCACCTTTAGCAACTGCCTCACTCGCCTCACCTCCCACAGCCGCCTGACTTTCCGTCGTTGTCGGCACCGAACTCTGTATCTCAGACGCTTCCATTTAGACGAATAGAGCTTTTCACTTCTTCGAGATTTCTGATTGAAACTTAGGATTTACGATTGGAAAATTAAGATTGGGATTCGAAATGGATTGGGATTTTGTTGGGGTTGCAATGGATTGAGATTTTGGAACAGAGGCTGGACCGGTTGGGATTGGAAATTTGGGGATTAGGGTTTCTTCGAAGAATAAAGACGAGTACAGAGTAGAGAGTAGAGATTCCAATTAAGATTGGGGTTTGTGATTTTGGAACAGAGGCTGGGCTGGCTAGGATTGGAAATTTGGGGATTAGGGTTCTTCGAAGAATAAAGACGAGTAGAGAGTACAGAGTAGAGAGAAGAGAGAAACGAGTCAACGACTTGGAGGCTCGAATGAAGTGGTCAAAACTCTGAAGGCATATATAACTAAAGTACTAAACTCTGAAGGCATATATAATTATATACTTATATACAATTATACATTAATTCGGGCTTTCGAGCTGCAGTATCCCTGAACCCGGGACCGGCCCGTTTAATTCTTAAACTGTCCGGGCCTTTAATTTTTCTCCTTTTTTTCTTTAAAGCCCGGCCCGAACCCGGCGGTCCTGACTGGGTTTTCGGGTTAAAACGCCCACCCCTACAATCAAGTGTGAGGAGGCCGTCCTTTTATATTAAAAGGCTAGGGTTTCTCCCTTCATTAATTTCCTAGTTGAGACTAGGAAAATATGGCAGAAATCCTAAATTTTCTGCTATATATGGCACAAATATATTGATTGCTGAAATTTTGTGAAAAATATTTTATTCGGAAAAATCAAGGATTTATTCCATAAATATTTAACAAAAAAAATACTCTTATATTATGGGCTTCGTCACCTGCCCATTTGGAGTCCTTGCCATATTTATAAAATTAAATCTTGATTGCAAGAGAATCTCTAAATTAAATCAAGATTTCGGGAGACTCTACAATTTTTTCCAAAGGAATCTCTACAACTTCGAAGTTCTAGAAGTTGGCTACAGTGAAGCAAAATGCCGCGTCAAGTTATGAAAAAAAAAAATGATGAAGTCAAATTCAAACTTCAAGTCACACCTCCAATACGTGACAACATGTTTACGGCGCACCTTGAAGTGGGGACATTTGTAGACACCAAAAAATTTAATGAAAATAAAATTCATTAAATAATTCGGTCAACACTTGAAATTATGACCGAACAAATTTAGTCGGCATGTGGGTCCCACAAAATGTGCACGTGGCTTATGAGTAAGCAAAACCAAGCGGACTTAGGGAATGACACGTGGCGGCATACAAAAAGTCCAACGGCAATAAATAAATTTGTTCTGACTTAATCAGCTGATATTAAAGCGGATCAATCAAATTAAATCAATTGATTCCGAATCAAATCAATTGATTCCGAATCAAATCAAGTATTAAATTTCGTCTGCTAATTAGATGTCAATTTATTTAAATTGATAATCAAGATGACAATCAGTCATCAAATTAATTGGCTAATTCCTTAATAGTAGTGATTAAATCAGTTAATTAAAGCTGATTGATTTGATTATGCTATTAATGAAATACAATTAAAATCAGCCATCAAATTAATTGGATAATTCCTTAATAATCGTGATTAAATTAGTTAATTAGGGCTGATTGATTTGATTATGTTATTAAGAAAAATGCAATTAATTACGTGTCATTAAGGCATTCCAAATTAAGAGAGACGCCGACACTATAAATACCCCCTCTCAAATCAAGAGAAGGACTTCAGCCAAAAAAGAGAAGAAAATACTCTCAAAATTTCTGAAGCCTCCCAAGCTCGTGTGAAGAACCCTCAAGCTGCCAAATAGGCGGTTCCTCACCAACCTCAAGTCAAAACGTTCGTCACGTGTCAACTCTCGTGATCATCGTACCACTCAAGATCAAGCATCAAGCCCTTGAGCGAAATTCATCGTCGGAGATAGAATCAGAGGATTACCAAAGATTGTAACCCGCACTTAAATTAATAAAATTATTATTTGTTGTACACGTGTCTGCATTTTGTTTGTTTCTAGATTGCCATGTTTACAGTAGTGTTTACATCATAAAGACATAATTAATGAGTATTTACAGTGGACAACCACATATATATAATATTTACAACACTCCCCCTTGGATGTCAACCAATTTGTGATATAGTGTTGGACGCGCTTAATGTTGTCTCGTCAAAAACTTGTCAGGTAACAAAAATCCAGTAGGACAAAAATAACCTTGGTCAAAGGAGAAAAAGAGTACAACGCCATATGTCCTAGGTAGCATATTTTGAATGCTCCCCCGGATTGTTGCAAGCTTCAATCATGTATGTAACAAAATACATGCACCATGTATATTGGATATGATGTGTCGATCGCGTAGGTGAGACTATATGTGCTTTGCATAAAGGGGACTCATTATGAATTGCAATTCCTGCAAAGGTTAAGGTTGTACTAATAAAACTATGATAATAAATCTTACCTCACATGATATGAGTAGAACCAATTTTATATGCTCAAATTATAGATAAAGATATTAGCAAAGAATAACAATATAAAGGAACAATAATTGATACATTTACCTTTATACAATATTCCGAGAATTGAAATTTAAGTATGGCATACTTAGCCATAAATATCAATTGGTGTAATTAATAATTCAGATAGGCTCAATATGAGCTCTAAATAAATTTGTAACTTCGTGAAAGTTAGAATATGTTGCAACATTGTGAGCATGATTCAAGTTCAATTCTTAGTCTTGTCATAGTACTCATTGAAGCAATAAGTCACTTTGACCGTAAATGAATGAGTATATATGAACTTTAGACTTTTTAATTCCATGAGCGAGTTTTAAGCTTTTTCATTCATTCATGGACTCGCCTTTGACAATATGAATTCATTAAGGATTTGATTAAGCATTATGCTTATAATGACATGTAGGATTTGAGGATTTGTTTTTAGTAATTTTCCTTTAAGATCTTCATATTAGCCAAGGCAACATACCATAAGCCTCTCGTCAATATAACAGTACTGTATTTATAGAAAAGTTGTCGTTTGGAGAAGAATGATAAGCCCATGTCTCTATAAAGAGACTTGTGTCATAGTAATTTCAATTCATTTTAGTACATCTTTTTGTAATTTTTAGTGTTGATAAAGTTCAAGTATATCATCACATTTACAATATTCAAATTCATTGGAATTGCCTCTTTCCAATTTGGCCAATATTATAAATTGTTAACGCAGCGAAATGTTGTATAGTATACAGCCCTTGATGATTTTCAGTAGCACTACTATAGATGAGATATCATCAAACTTCGATCTCACACATTCATATATGCATTCATTAGCTATAATAAGCTTTGTTGATATCAAGTACTCATTCCAGTTTAAGGGAATGCATTGTCTCCCGAAGATAAATTAATTAGAGAATGTGGATCTTTGTATAACCTCATGAAGAGCATTATAGGACTTGTATAATCTTCCCTTATAAGGAGCTTGAAATATTGGACGTGGTGGATATATTCCACATAAATTCGCGCCGTTACAATAGTGTTTCCTCCCCCTAACGACTGGAAGACTATCTAGCTTGACTTTTCGCAAAATATGCGTGCAAAAATATTGGATTTATGATATCCATTTGGGGGGGGGGGGGGATTGGCGAACCCAAACCAAATTTTAGGTCAAAAAGATATGAATTTAGATTTTTCTCAAAATTAAATGAGACATGTGTTGGAATTTAGTTAGAATATTTCAAAATACCAGCTATATTTGAAACCTCCATTGGACCTTTAATTGCATATGGTAATAGTCATTAACTCTCTTTGATTGTAATTGACACAAAGATTTCATCAGTTTACTCATATATCATTCATTTGTTCAAAGTATGCAATTATCTAGCTTGACTTTTCGCAAGATATGCGTGCAAAAATATTGGATTTATGATATCCATTTGGGGGGGGGGGGGGGGGGGGATTGGCGAACCCAAACCAAATTTTAGGTCAAAAAGATATGAATTTAGATTTTTCTCAAAATTAAATGAGACATGTGTTGGAATTTAGTTAGAATATTTCAAAATACCAGCTATATTTGAAACCTCCATTGGACCTTTAATTGCATATGGTAATAGTCATTAACTCTCTTTGATTGTAATTGACACAAAGATTTCATCAGTTTACTCATATATCATTCATTTGTTCAAAGTATGCAATTATGGTGGTTCTTTATTTGCTTTCTTCCGTTTTGGTTTACTTATCAATGTCAAGATATATATTGCCTTTCTGTTACATAAGTTACAGAGTTTAAATATCCTTCCTATGTTGACGTTTTGATTCTTCCTAATCAATATCATAATATTCCTTTCGGTTACATAAGTTACATAGCTTAATTGCTATTGTTAAATTGTCATTGCATTGATCATTCCTGCCATATATATAATCCCTAGCTTTCCAGATAAAAACACACAACAAGAAATTCAATCTCCTTTGTTTCCTTTCCGAGCTTAAAGTATTCATGTGTTTCCTTTAATTTATCTATTCCACCAAAAGAAAGTTTCAAGCTGTTCAATACGATCCGAGTATTGTGAGTGTACACCTACAAGGATCGAGGTTGTTGTACCCTAGAGGGTAGGGCGCCACAAACCTACTACACCGAGACATTGTCTCCAAGGGGCGAAATCTACTCTTAAGGGCAGTGTTTACACGCCTCAACCTTAAACTCTTTTCGAGTAATGTGTCCGTCGGAAGCCTATAAATCAAATAGATAAGTTTTATAATCCTTGTTATTTAATCTATTATGACAATAATATTATTATAATTATTTATTATTAATATATATTGTATTGGTGTGATTTTGTAGGAGAATCAAAATATGGTGACGGAAGTAGCATCCATCAACCAAATTTCCAACAACATGGTGGATAGATATCACACACCAATTCATATCAGTTTTCATAAACGATATTTCTTCCACTAATGGCGAGAGGATTGTCCCATTAAAGTGACAACTCGCAACTATGCGATAAATTATAATTTCCTTGTTAGGAAGATTTGCAACTATTGTTGTATTATACAACAATGTAAAGTATGTATGTAGATGAGTCTACATGATATATTAGATAAAATAAAGACACATTGGTCAAGCCAAAATATTTTTATTTGGCTCAATGAAATTTTCAGTTCATGATATAGTATACAATACTATACTCAAAGTTGATTAATACAACTAAAACTAGGTGGAAATTTCATCACCAATATATGCAATGGTATTTCATATAGGTAACGTAATATGAGCTCAGTTGGAGCCATCAATCAAGATCTGCAGCTCTTGGAATGATTGTTACCTTAGCTTTTGGAAGCATCAATTGTGAAAAATTATCAACAATTGCAATGGATCATGTCCGTAGTTGCATTATATGCAAGACAAATATGTTTGTCATTACATTTATCACGAACATTCATAGTTCAAATTATGAACATGTGGTTCATATTATTGTTTGATAATGAAAACACATGCCAAAATGATATACTTGAATTTCGAGTTTGGGACAGTGGTCCATATGGGTATAAGCACATACTCCAATAATAATACAATGGAGGATCATAACCTCAACAAATTTTATATTGTACTCAAAACATTAGACTGGGGTCTTCACAATTAGAAACTTGTTCTAAAAGTGGAGTGAACATAGGTTCACATATACTCATAAAGAGAATGGACAAAAGGCCGCATATAATTAGAGATCAAGAAACAAAAGGTTTTGATCTATTTTAATTGTGTAACAATCAGATGAGGAATTTTTTTCTCATGTAATTGAATCAAGAAAAATAGAGATTTTGACCTGTTGTGATTACAAAATTCAATTATATGTGTGACAAAATGACAAACACATCCGTAATATATAAATAGGATTAAATAATTGTTACTCCTCAAACTTTTGCCTGAAAAACAGTTTAGTCCCTCGCCTTTCAAATTAAACTGGATGGTCCTTATTCTCTCTAATTCTCACACAACAGGTCCAAAACAGGCCTAAAATGACTATTGTACGCTCACTTCATCTTTTTTTTTTCAATTTTTCTCTCTTTATATTTATTTATTTTATTTTTTTTCTACTTCTCTCTCTCAGCTCTTTCTCTCTATCCTCCTAAAACGAAACCCCTAAAACTCTCCCTCCCCCACCCCCCCAAAAAAAAATCTGGTACGTCCCTGTCGTCCAATCTACTACCTCCAAAGCACCTCCCACGAGCTTGAAGGAATTCCAGAGCTTTTTTTCACGGCCAGTTTTTTACCGCCGCTCAGAGCGACCTCCGCAACCTGAAGGTCATCGCCGGCCAAATCAAATCCAAGAGGAACGCCGACGTGCGCGAGGTCTACGACAGGTCGTTGAAGCTGGGCGACGAGCTCCGCGACTTGGACGCCATGAACGCCGAGTTGACTCTGGTCCAGAACGACATCGAGGACTTGAGCACGTCGCGGATGGAGCTCGCGACCGAGTTGAACACGATCCAAGGAGAGATTGAGAGGGCTCGCTCCGACGTGTCGAAGCAAATCGAAGCCATTAGAGACGAAATTGAGACTTTGATGCTGGAGATTGAGAAAGGAAGGTAAAACAATCGAATCCTTTTTCGAATTTGTGAGAGAATTATGAAATTGCTGAGATTTTGTGGGATCTAAAATTCCAGAGTGTGAATGTCGTCACCGGATCCAATAACAACACACAAGGCTGTGACCTTCATCCCGACGAAGGTGGCGATCCGTACCGGATATTTGGGGGGGGGGGGAGGAGGAGGAGCTTGAGGCTGCTGAGGTGAGGGTTCCAAACTCGAAGACCCATTTAGTGGTGGGTTCTGGAGAGTTGAAGAAGAAGATGAAGAGGACAAGATCGATATGTGGAAAGGGAGAGAGAGAAAAGCAGAAAAAATAAATAAAAAAAGAGAGAGAAATTAAAAAAAAAAAGAGAAAAAAATAAAAAAAGGATCTTGGGGGTAGAATAGTCATTTTAGACATGTTTTGGACCTGTTGTGTGATAATTAGAGAGAATAAGGACTATCCAGTTTAAATTTGAAAGGCGAGAGACTAAACTGTTTTTCAGGCAAAAGTTTGAGGAGTAACAAGTATTTAATCCATATAAATATATTGCTAATACTATAGATAATTAAAGCAACAAGTAGTAAATGTATACATCGCTCGAAACATATATTATAACTTTATAAGTATAATTAAAGCTTAGAGATGTAATCATGGAAGATAGCAAATATCAATGTACAAATATGATTTGTTTTAGGGAAGAAAATAAATATTAATCATGCATGTGCATTGATATACTATTATAATAAAATAATCATATGCATTAATAATATGTCAGGCTGTTATGATCACATCAAATAAATAACCATGATAACTACCAAATAATGATAATAGAAATGGTAACATTCACATTATCATGATATATGCAACAAATATTTATTACTAAATCAGTTATGTAATAGTTATAATAAAGGTAATTTAAACGCAATAAAGGAGATTGAACATAATAAAATAATGAAACTTAATTACGTTTAATTGGTGCCAAAACATATGCTCAAAATGACTAAACAAACAAAGAGAAATAGAAATGTAATACGCCGAAAAAAATCCAAATTAAATTCCGTGGATTTTTAGAAATGATTTCACGATAGTGGGAGCGAGTACGAGGCTCGGAGAAGTTGTGGAATTAGTTCGAACGATTAATTTTCGAAAACGAACGTTATGTAGGGGCTCGCGAAAGTTGACTTTTTATACGTTCAAAATTTGGGAAAACTTCCTTCGTGAAAGTTGTAGAGCTCGGCGATACGATCGCGTGCATATGTCGAACGAAATTTTTGGAGTTCGTACGATTATGTTACGAATTTTGAAAATATGAGATTCTTTTTTATAATCTCTTTTCCTCGGATTCTCTTTTTTTTCTTTTCTTTTTCTTCCTTTTTCTTTTCCTTTTCCTTTCCCCCGGGTCTCCTTCCTTCTTTTTCTTTTTCTCTTTTTTTTTCTTCTTTCTCTCTCTCGGCCGAACCGAACCAAGCAAATCATCATCAACTCACCTCTCCCACCTCAAAGCACCAGACCACATCCCACGCCTTCGCCTCGTCCTTCCGTAGCCGCCAGTGGCAGCCTTGCACCACAACACGGCCGGCAGCAGCGGCGGAGGACACGGTTCCGTTTTGAGCTCGTTTTGGTTCGATCTCAATATCTTGAGCTACAGGACGTCGTTTTGAGTGATTCTTGAACCAGTGAGTTCTTCTTGAGTTTCTTAACAACTCTTCAGAAGGAATCGAAGCCTGAAATTGAAGTTTTTACGTCGATCGGAGCCCTCGCCGGATTCTGCAAAATTCTGCAAATTTTCCGACCACCGAAGCTTTCGATCGGTATATCTCGAGCTACAGACCATATTTTTCTGTGATTCTTGAACCAATGAGTTCTTCTTGAGTTTATTAACAACTCTCTAGAAGGAATCGAAGCCTGAAATTGACGTTTTGACGTCGAAATCAAGCCTTGCCGGATTCTGCAAAATTCTGGAATTTTTCCGACCACCGAAGCTTTCGATCGGTATATCTCGAGCTGCAGACCATATTTTTCTGTGATTATTGAACCAATGAGTTCTTCTTGAGTTTCTTAACAACTCTTAAGAAGGAATAGAAGCCTTAAATTGACGTTTTTACGTCGAATTGGAGCTCGCCGTTTTCTGCAGTTTCTCGCCGGTTTCTGGAAAATTCCGGCCACCTTCATACTGTTCAAGGTAATTTTCGACCCCTTCCGGTCATTTTCAGACTTCGTGCTAGTTATGAAAGTTGTTAAGCATGATGAGAGGAAGAAGAGCAGCCCGGCCCCGACACCATTGGTGGTGGTCGGCGGCGGCTCTGCCACTAACTCCGGCGGCCCTTTCCGGCCACCTCCGGGGATCAAAAATTTGGTTTCTGTACATTTTCAGATTCTATATTTCAATACGATCATTTTGATATATTATACGCAATTTTTGGATATCATATGATTAAGTTATGAATTTTTACGTTTCGATCGATTTCGATCGTTTGATTCGTGATATGTGAAGTTAGGACCGTCAGATGGACTTGTAGTTTTGATATGATGATCTTATGACTGTCCCAGTGGCTTTGTGTGGTCATGGGCGAAGATCCGACCGTTGGATCTTCGTATAATTGAGAAATGGTGATTCGGAAGGCGATTCGTGAGAATCCGTCCGTCGGATTTTTGTATAAATTTGTGAAGATGTTAGTAAGGACGATTCAGGAAGATCCGACCGTTGGATCTTCGTGATGATTTTTGGAGGGTGATCCTAAAGGCGAGCTGTGAGGATCCGACCGTTGGATCATCATTTAATTTCGATCCGACCGTTGGATTGTCGTTTGAGTATGTTTTTGAGTTATTGGCTAAAATAAGGTCATGTGTGATTAGGTGATTGACGGTCTCCCTTGGGTGAAAGATTTCGGTGTGTATTGTGTTGAATTGAAGACGCAGCGGGAATATCGAGGTGAGTAAACCTCACGTGGTTCATATTACGAACCCAATACAATTAATTGCTTTATTTTGTTGCAATCATATGAACTATTGTTGGTGTTACTAGACATTCCTGTGTGAATGTCTGTATATATATTATTACGTGAAATAATATGTATTGTTGGAGTTGTGTTGAGTTATTGTTGAGAAACAATATATTGTGAGAGGTATTGAGTTTATTGTTGAGAAACAATATATTGTGAGAGGTGTTGAGTTTTATTGTTGAGGAACAATAAATTGTTGTGATCTGTGGAGATCACTAGGTCACGAGGTGACCATGGCATCTATTAGTGAATCACGCTCTCGTACCGGGCTGGTGGTTATTAATAGTATTAAATCGTAATCACGTCTGTGGCCGGACGAGTGGTTACGTTCAGTTAGAGCTCTAGTCTGTCTGCCAAATGTGGAGTGACCTTATGAGTGAAATTGAGAGTAACTCATAAGTGTCTATATATATGTGGTAACCTTATGAGGGAAATTGAGAGTAACTCATAAGGGTCTATATATATATATGAGTCTGTCTGTCAAATGTTGGGAAATCTTATGAGCTAAATTGAGAGTAACTCATAAGTGTCTATATATATATATATGAGAGTGAGAAAGTAACGTGGGTTTGTGGTGGTCTTGTAATTTAATAAATCAACAGTTCTTTCTTGTTTACTCATACTAGCTGTCAAAAGCTTACCGGGTTTTGTGTTGTTGCAACTCCCGGTACACTATTCAAATTGTGTAGCGGGTAATCCTACAGGACAGGAGAACCAGGACGATGATCGTGCGGTACAGCAATTGTAAGTTGTGAGGTGTGTTATGCTCATTTAGAGCTTTACAATATTGCTTGTGAGAGTGAATTGTAATAATGAACTCGAGGTTTCGAGATTTGGAGTTTGTGTACCGTGTGGTGAGGTTATATTGAGAAAAAAATTCAGAACGTTTATTTGATTAAGTGGTTTAATTCATGTTTCGGATTTGAATTTATCATTCAAAATTCGGGGCGTGACAAGAAAAATGCCTAAACATAGGCTTAAAATTAATCAGTGTCAAGAACACCACCGTTGATCATGTTACCAACATATTTTCCATTATCGACAAAGAAAATCGTCAATTTTAAGTGGAGTGATGTCCAATGGCACAAATGAATCCAAGGGATCTGATTGATCAATACAATTGATTCAGGCTTTATTGCCTTTGAGAGAGGGCTTGGTAAAGTGCCACTAAATGTTTGGGCATGCAACAAATGCGCAAAAAGATGATTACCGTAGCCACATCTACAGCCATATGAGGATCCATAAGTATTAGAACTGTATGTTCTATGAAAAATCATAGAAAAATCATATACGAAACAGAGGTTTCGAAGTGTTCATATATATGGACAATGGATCCCATAGGGAAAATACGAGAAAAACATTCGTGTGATGTCTATAGAGCCATAGGTTCTAAGACTACTCGGTCAGCGGACTTGAGTCTTGACTATTGGAACATGTAGTTCTCAAAATCGTATATGAAACATAAAATTCAACAAGTACATTATAGATACATACAAATATATGTAAATTGTATGATCGTATAAAAAAAAAATTGATGTTCATCTAGGAGAGAGAAAAAACTCATACTAGAAGGCTTGTGGATCATCACAGACTTCAAAGAAGAAGAAGAAAAAAAAAAGAGCAAATGTGTGCTGATAACGTGTTATAAGCTAGAGAATAAGAGAGAAATAAAATAGAGAGACAGAATATAAGAGCAGGTAGAAGTGTGTATTTCATTCTCATTAAAGCCTTTTATATAGGAGTAGTGTTTACATCATAAGGACATAACTAATGAGTATTTACACTGGACAGCCATACATATATAATATTTACAACATATTCATATTTTTAAAAGTATTTTTCACTTACTATACACGATTTTTACGATTTTTTCCTTATTTTATATATATTATTAAATAAAAATGAATATAAGTTAATATTTTAAAATTAAAAAATAGTTAATTAAAAATATTTTGCCAAAATCTTCAACGAAATATTTGATGAAATACCCGAATAATACATGTACGTACTTTTAACATATTATATGCATCCAGTATTTTACTAACTATGCTAATAAGAAGGGCGATGCCGTTACTCTAGGTACTGTTAAAGCTTACCTAAGCCGGATTCCATTTGTACAAAAAAAAAATAATAATAATTAAAAAAAAATTATCTAAGCCACATTTGTTACAAATTCGAATATACTAGAATGAAATTGAGATGAGATTTTGAGTATATTAGAATGAATGAAACTGAGCTGCTAAATGGTTACAGTACTAGATTGACTGATATAATAAACTAGATGAAAACCTATGGTGAACCTTTTTCAAAGAAAAGAGTAGTACAAAAGATCCTTATGAGTCTAAATACAAAATATGATGCTATAATCTGTATTATAGAGAAGACTAGGGATATGGAAACTCTTGGTGTTCAAGATGTGATCAGAGGTTAATGAGTCATGATGAACCAACTGAAAAACTTTTCATTGAGTTTTAGCTCAAATCAGAAGAATTGTGAGCTCAAATCAAAAGAATTGTGAGCCATCTAGTTCTAATTCAAATAAGGGAAACCAAACGATGAAGAAGAACTAGAAAAATAAAGGCAAGAAGTGGGATGACAAATCATATCAGTTAGTGAAGAAAAACAATAAAGCAAGTAGCAGTTCAAGTTATTCAAAGTGTTCTATTAATTTGTTCAAAACTTCATACTGGTGAATGTTGGTTTAAAGGAAAATCAAAGTGTACAAATTGTAACAGGTTTGGTCCTGTCAAGAAGGATTGTAACTACAAAGGCAATCAACAAGCTAACTGCATTGAAGAACAGTGTGATACCAACATGTTTTGTGTTAGTCATGCTACAAGTACACAAGTGAATGAGAATGTGTGGCTTGTTGATAGTGCTTGCAATAATCACATGACTGCGAATGCAAATCGTCTATATGATTTTGAATACAACAGCATCACTAAAGTGAAGATGGAAAATGGAATGTTGGTTGACATAAAAGACAAATGAAGCATTGTTGTGGAAAACCAAGAAGGGCAAAATGTTCACCAGAGATATAATGTTAGTCCTAGATCTTGATTCAAATTTGCTAAGTGTTGGTCAACTCATTGAGCACTCATATCACCTACACTTTGGTGACAACACATGCAAGATCTTTGATAGAGAGAGTAGCAAGATGCTGATGGTAGAAGTGAAGATGAAGAGGAACAGAAGATTTCCTTTGAGTCTCCAGTATGCAACAGAGAGTGCAAGAAAAATGGAGCTATAGGATGATCCTTGGCTTTGGCATCTGAGGCCATACATCTCTCTCTTTCTCTCTGAAATTTTTTTTGTGGTGCAAACTTAAACTCCATGTGTGCATTCAGGCCAAGTGTGCATTCAAGGAGTGCAACTACTACTTTAATAACTATCTCTCTATGTTTCTATGTGTGTGCACTTGAGTCATGCACACATCCACCACTTCCTAAGTTTATTTTTATTTAGCTATTTACTTTGTTGTCATTTGTGTAAGTTTGAGTATACAACCTTGGAGCAGAAGCAAGATGTAGACGTTGAATATGGTGAGAACATGCAGGAACTTCTGTACAGTCCAAGGAGTTGTCTTGTGAACCAAAATATGCTTGGATAAGAGGTGGGAGGACTGAACCTTGGTGGCGGACAACTGATATATGTGTCTTGGATTTGTTATCTACTTTAAGTCTGTATTTGTTTCCTGAAATTATTCTCTTTGGTTCTATTTCATATATTTATAAACTGAAATTATTCTCTTTGGTTCTGTTAATTGGATTGCTCATTTTGCTCCCACATTTTCTGTTTTGAAAGATCACATGTCTTCCAAACTGGGGTTTGCATTACCAGATGTAAATGCAAGTCTTTTTATTTTGTCTTTCTCTGTAGCTTCTTGCATGTGTCATTTTGTCATGTTGCTCATGGGTAGTGTGGCTTTTGATGTGGGAGTATTGTATGCCGCTTCTTGAAACAAGTTGATGTGGTGGCAGAAGCAGAAGAAAAAAAGAGGAGCAGCAGGAGCAAACATTAATTAGTCGTGGCCAAAGTGGGCAAGAAATCATAAATAGTCCAATAATCATTGATCCATTTCTAGCACACTAATGTTTTTGTCCCTGATGCAATGTTAAACAATAAATTGTTACCGATTCATGATTTTTTGGAACAATGACCAATACAAATTGTATCTTGGTGGATCCAATGTATTTTGAAGTTTAAAATATTGGTTGGAGTACTATTAGTTCATTTGATTGTTTGTGTCAAATTTTATTTCCATTTGATTACTTTTGTTCATTAGGTAAAATGGATGTTTAAATGATCATACAACAAATTTCTCATATATCAGACAATGGTTTTTTCAAAAAATAAGTCTTCTAATTTACTCTCACACAACAGAAAACACTAGAACTGCGTTGTCTGACAAGCTTAATAAACAAAGGATTTAAACAAGTTCTGTTGTCTGAAAGCAGCGCTTCAACTGCTGCGCAGCAGCGCTTAGCATCTGCCGAGCCATCTGTCGAGCTATAGCACAACACTTATAACACATACCTGTCGCCTGTGTGTTTCTCAGACAACTGTGTTCCACCGTTGTCTGAATTTTCAACAGACAACTGCTCGGTCTACAACGGTGGCACTCCAAATGATAAGGTTTTTGGCATAGTGTGTGATAGTGATTGGGGAGGCAGTGTTGATGATTTGAAAGTACATCTGGTTACAATTTCACACTTGGAACTGGTGTATTCTCCTGGGCTTCAAAGAAGCAAAAATCAGTGGCCTTATCTATAGCTGAAGCTGAATATGTGTCTGCATCTATTGCTACTTCTCAAGAAATTTGGCTCAGAAGAGTCATTGAAGATTTTGGTGAGAAACAAGAATTTGCAACAACTATTCCCTATGATAACGTACAAATCTGCAATTGCCATGAGCAAGAATCCTGTGTATCACAGTAGGGCAAAACATATTGCCTTGAAGTTTCACTACATCAGGGATGCAGTTGAAGAGAATGAGGTTGATTTGGTCTACTGCAATACTGAAGACCAAGTTGCAGATATCTTCACCAAAGCTCTACCAAGAGAGAGGTTTGAATACCTTAAAGACCTACTTGGAATGAAGAAGCAAAGCATTAAGAGGGAGTGATTAAGAGGGAGTGTTGGAATTAATGCTTTCCTACTCCAACTAGGAAATTGCAACAGTGAGTTTACTGCATAATACGTAGTTACAGTGAAAGATATTTTTATGCCACTTGATGCACTGTTTTCTCCACTCAAATTAAGCTAGATATTTTGTATGCTTGTTTAATCTAGTTTAATATGCTTTCTTCTAGATATTTTGTAGTGTTAATGTCTAAGATTTAGCGGTGTCTAAATCTTGGTTAACGCTGGTCCGATGGGTGGACCGCTACTTGTGATGTAATCAATACTTCCACTACCTGTCAAGTAAAATACACTGGGCGTCAAAGGGAGACCGCGCTGGGCGGTCTTCTCTTTTCTGATGCCTAAGTTAGTCAATGTATTTATGTTGACCGAATAACAGTAGGTAAGTAGTAAATGCGTAATTAATGAGGAAAGATGAGAGAACCTTTTATGGGTGGGGAAGAGGCTGACCTCTTCCATGTTTTCGATGTGGGGCTGATATGCTTCAGTTCCTAGCTTCTGGAGCTTTTGATGCTATCTTGGCACGGCGAATCGGCGGTGATCTGGGGGTGAGCCGGGGCTCAGGCGGTAGCCTGCTTGGTTGTGTTTCCGTAGGTCACTCCGTTGGTGGGAGTTGGTACCGCTGGCGGTAGCATGAGCGTGGCTCATTATAGCTAATTATGCTTGGCAAATGCTCATGTAAGTACATGTAGGTTAAACTTTGTACCCTACATAACGAGTAGAGATGGTTAATGTAATAGGCGTGAAACAGATCAAGAATTCAAGCACACAAGTTTGCTGAATTTTTGTTCATTAGTTCGTGCTTCAAACTACAGTAGCAGTTTTCAATCAAACATCCAAGTTGTGTTGTTCATTAGTTCGTGCTTCAAATTGCTACTGCAGTTTTCAGTCAAATATCCAAGTTGTGTTATTGATTGTGGTTTGTTCATTACAAATTAAACCTCAAACCCTAATAGCTTTTACTTTTCTACTCTTTTTCTCCTAGCTGCAGTAGCAGCTGAAGTATGTAATATGTAACTTCTACCCAAGGGCGGAGCCACAGTTGGTCCCATGCCCCAGTAAAATTTAAGTATAAAAGTTTGCTAGTTTCATAATAGCAATGGTAGCTGTCTTGTCGCAGTGGTAGAGGCTTTTCTCCATGTTAACTTGGTCCAACTTGGTCTCAGGTTCGAGCTATGTTACCAACAATGCACTTTTTTTTCTGTAAATTTTTTTTTAACAGTAATACTATTCTTTCTTTTCAACAAAAAACCATTAATACTATTCTTTTTATGACTTTAAAATTCAAAGATAAATCATATTTCCATTATGAAATATTGTCCAAAATTTAAAAACTATAAGTTTGATTAATAAAATTTTATTTACTTTGTCAAACCAAAAAAAAAAAAAATTATTTATGTTATATTTCCTTAATTTTATTAAAAATTTTATTTTTATTAAAATTTTGATATATATTTTTTTAAGTTTTGATTTTTTTTTTTTTTTTGACTTTCAAGTGCCCCACTTGAGATTAATTTATGGCTCCGCCACTGCTTCTACCTCCCATTTCAAAAAAAAAAAAAATCTTAATAAATTTTTAAAGAGTCTTTCTAAATGTTCCCAACAAATATCTAAGTGCACCCAGCAAAATTTTTACATCCAGTAAATTTATAAAATCTCTAACCACACCCAGCCAGTTTTCCTATAATACCCTTTTATTTAATTAAACCGAGCAAACTTGTTGGGTACAAAACTCTTCATTCTGACGAAGAATACCAAACACCCAACAGTTTTCCATGGAACAAATTGAAAATAAACCTCACAAAAGTGTCTGACGATGAAAATCAGATGCCAAAAGAATAGATGAAAAGTGATAAAGACTTACATGTATGAAGACATTCATAAATAGCTGTGGGACTTGTGGCTTCTCTGAATAGCTCATTGCATATGCGGCATGTCATGCATGCCTCAAGTTCTGTTCTTCTCTCTTGTATCCTTCGGTTTCCATGAATGAAGTTATTTTGACAAAAAAAAAAAAAAAAATTCTCCCTCTTAACTTTCACAACCAGTGCAGGTTGCTGCTAGTCGTCATCATTATCGTCTTCCAAATCCCACTGAGAACAAAGCACTCTACTTACGTGAAAGTGGTAAGCACATGGTGCATGTCACCAATTACAATCAAGAAACCCCACAAACCCAATATGGCCTTTATTTTTTGTCATTTGATGAAGAAAAAGACTGGGATTGGGGGGGAGAGGGATTTTGGTTCTTGGTTCTTGTTCAATTTTGACAATGAGGGGGACGATAGGGTTTGATGATCTGTTCGAGGCTCCAAACAGCTGCAATCTCAATTGATTTAGAAAACACACACATGAGGTGGAATAGGGAACCCATGTTTGTAAAAAACATAAAAGAATCGAAGGAAAACAAAAACGAAAAGGTTGTCTTTTCTTCCTCTACTTTTCTTTGTTTTTTTTTTTTTTTTTTTTTTTTTTTTGAGAAGTCAAAGTGACTCAAATTTGACCAAAAAAAAAAAAAGTGACTCAAATATGTTGGATTATGCAAGGGGGATGATGAACTACATAGTATACTGCAAAAGACGTCTGTATTTTGTATGAATTTTGCTGGGTGTACGAGTTTGTTGGGTTGAACTAAAGAAAATGGTATTATAGGAAAATTTGTTAGGTGTAGTTAATATTTTATAAATTTGCTAGGTGTGAAAAAATTACTGGGTATACTTAGATATTTACTGGGTACATTTAGAAATACCCTTTTTAAACAATCACTCGGACGCCATCACTCTTGAATTTTATATAGTCTAGCTGGAGCTAGCATAGTTCGACAGGTACTTGCTCATTTTCAAAAAACAAAACTTGCTCATGCAGTCATTACACCAAAGTAAAATTAATTTTTTATTCACACAGTTAAAATATTTGCATTGCAATTCATCAACCCTTACCGAGATTATTGAACCATTGAAGATTTTGACTAATAATTAGCTCATGTATCACAAACCATTTAAGAAAAAAGAAAACCTGTAAGAAAAGAAGATACATACGTACCCAATAACAGAATATCATCGATCTATGTATAGCAAGTAACTTTACTGCTTGCATGTCGCCTATTAACTTGGTTGCCAAAATGAAAAGTGTTAGTTCAACTTCATAGGCCTGGTTTGTCAGGAGGCGTGGACAATATTGTCCATCACATAGCTAAGTTCCATCGAAAAAGAGTCTTAGATTTTTAGTTAGATTACCAGACATTTACTGACGACAGAAGAGAGGGTATGTAATTAGCTAGCAACTTGCTCTGATGCCCAATGTCGATCAGTAACTGACGGAAGAGAGACAGAGGGTCAATGCAACTTGATCTGGATTCTGGCACTTGAACCTTTATAGTTTAAGAAGCTAGCACATAACTGATTTATGCATGCATATATGTGTTACCAACTAAACGTATAAAGCAACCTCTGACTTTTTCGTCTTCTTAATCAATTATTAGCTATGATTTCCGTTGGGTAAACATGCTTTTACCAAGTAAAGTATTGCGGGATTATGATGAAATACTTGCAGCTGATCAACATAACCTACCCTTTGGTCTCCCTCGTTGGGTAACTACGTTTTGGCTCGAGAGGGTCAGAGGGTGATACTTGGGCTCCGGGTGGGGAGATTTGATGAGCAGCTCAAGAAGCAAACCTGATCGAAACCGAATCGATGAACAATCCATAGCACAGTTATATTATATCCAATTCAATAATTGTAACTGCTGGAAGATCAATTCGTGTATCAGCTACCCTAAACTTTTTAACAATTATTTACGGCTATATTATGCGCGTGATGATATATGCTTAGTTCATAATCTGGACTAATATTGAATCGTTTTATATATCATAGTGAACAAAACGTGCTTAATTCATAGAGTTTAAATTCCATTTCGTAATATATTAATGTCATTAACTATCATGTCCATGTCGGAAATTAAGCAAATATATCAATATTCATTCACTGTTCTATTAAAATAAAACCAAATGAACCACCTTTTTTTTTCCAATTGTTATCTATTAAATTTGCAAGAGTAGCATTAAGATTGGGGAACATTCTAAAGTCAATACAATGAAATCGTCATGGATGATGAAAATAGTTGCAAACTTGTGCGGAAGGGATGATTCACCAAATCGATGGTTATATGTATGAGAATCTATCGAAGTGACACCTATTCTCAAAAAAAAAAAAAAAAAGAAGTGACACCTTAAGAAACTTTCTATGGAACTTAAATTAAGCATATTAAGAAAAAAAGAAAAAAGAAAGAAAAGAAAGAAAAAAAAAACATTTTTTATGGATTCGGCTCCTCTAAAGTGAGAAGCCTGTGAATTTACTTCAATTTCATAAAATCTAGACTCTTTGTCTAATCTAAGGGTTTTGAAACTCGACACATCAATCTTCCACCAATTTTTGATTTTTCATTTAAACTCCGTTAACTTGGCTGTTAACTATCGTTTTTGAATCAAGCCCACAGGGCGAAATAGTATATTCATCACAAGCCAGAATAGGCCATTACATACCCTTCCGCTGTCATTTAAGGACATAGACAGATCGACAAGAAGGTAGTGGTAGTACCCACAATGGTACGTAGAAATAGACCCACTCATTATACATTTCAGATCGTAGAGATAGCGGATATCCTCCTTCAGTACTACTCCAGAGACGCTAAAGAGACATAGAGTTCACAGCGGTGCTTAGTTTCCTAATACAAGGAATTATTGTAATTTAGATAAAACTAAAAAAACATAGGATTGGGCCTAGGCCCCAAACCCTAGCCTAACAAAACATTGAACTAGGGCAGAAACCTAGCCCAACAATTGGCAGCCCAACATGGTAGTCTTCAAGGAAATTCGCCCCGGCCCATCAACCGGTTCGGGCCAGTCACCCTGCTCCTCCCATCCCCGCCGAACTGCACCGTCCGGCAAGATCCGTCCGACCCCCGTCGCCTGATCCACATCGCAGCCACGACCTCTTGATCCACGTCGCTGCTACGACCTGCAGCACCACGTCGCCCAAGCTCTGCCGCCACGACCTGCATCACTACGGACCAAACAAATCCCCGATCCAGGCTGCCCAAACCCCACCGCCATCGATCGAGATCCCTAATGTCGGCGATCCAGGAAACCCATCAGTAGGGATCGTAATACCGGCCCGTACAGTCCGACTACCACCATCAAACCATCCCAGCCGAACCAAACTGAAAAAACCCAGAGCTCATTCCTCCTCCGACGAAGTCACCATGGGCAGTAGTTCTCCCGTCCGGCAGCAACCCCATGATGGCGGGAGGCCAGAGGCTATCCCAACAGTCGGGCGCCGCCGGACGAGATCGAGAAATTGAACGGCGTAGGCCTTAGGGTTTTCGAGGAGAGAGAGAGAGTCTCACGCCTTAGTCTATAGCATGTACTATACAGTATGGCTGTTAACTCAAAGCAAAGGAAAAAAAAAAACAAAAAAGAGAGCGCTAAACTCTTATTGTCTTTCTCCTGTACATAGTAACAACCCCAAATTGACTTCTACAAACCGTGTGCTCAAAATTGAGAGGAAATTATATCAATTGGTCCAGGCATGGAACCAGGAATTAAATTTGAGGTGTGCTAAATTTTTAGGGATCAATAGATTTAATTACTTACATCAAGAAATCCATAAATACTCAAATTCTAACATGAATTACTCAAATTCTAACATAAATTACATTCTAATTTCATCAAAAATTTCATTATAGAAGAGAAGTTAAAGTGTAATACCTTCGCAAGGTTAAGAGAATGAGAATGAGTGCAAGAAAGAAGAGAGACCGACCCCTATAATAATGATGTACAAAGAGAATTAGAGAACTGAGAGTTGAGTATGAGAAATGCAAAACCGGGTAGAGAGAGGAGGAGACAGAAAACTGAAAAAGAGGAGAGAAAGAGGAGAAAAGTTTTACTTGTCTAGTTGTCTACTTGTTATTTGCAGACTACAACATATCTTCATCATACATATATATAATAATTTTTTTCCCCCCAAAATGTTGGGGTGTGCTGCAGCACACCTCAGCCCACCCCTACATCCGTGCCTGAATTGGTCACACAATGATTTGCAAAAGATTGTAGGTAGAGTCATAGTGACGGTATAAGAACAACCAAGTGTTGATTTCAATCACATTAATTACGAAGCAACGGATTTTCAAATACCCAATTTTCTTGTATAGATACTAACAATCATGATTTGATTTATTTACAGATAATTAACAAGGATCATGAACACGGCTCATCACACTAACGAGTTGGTCAAGAGTCAAGACCATCACTACTACATAAACCTTGATTCGGGACACCCACTTAATTTTTACAATGACACATAATTTAAAAACTGTCTTTATTTATCTACTATGACATGATAGGCTGTTTGCCTTTTAATTAAAGCAAAGGCCCCCACTCCTTGAACCAAAATCAACGTCCTTATACATGTATAAGGACAAAGCAGTGATATAGTCTTGAAACATTTAAAATGAGCAGAACACGCTGACATTAAACTAGTCTTGAGGACTAGAGTTCGATTCCCTACATATCCAAAAGAACTGGGAAATTTGAATACTTTTTAGTTCTATCCCCAAATCACTTGAAAGTTGAAACAAAAACTTCTGTCAGCCCCAAAGCGCCAAATCCTCCCTGTTCATGTAAAGTTTCCCTCTACAATTTTTGAGTATCCCTAAAGTTTCCCTCTACAATTTTTGAGTATCCCCAAATCTTCTCTCTGCAACAGTCGAGATTTATACCGATATGGCAATATACCAAATTCACATTCCCTCTAATCCTATTCACTCCATCAAACCTAATATTCGTATTAGTCGGCAGAAAGGAAAAAAACCTGTGTTCCTCTCTAATCATACGAACACCCATTGTCCATCCATCACTGATATCGTCATCTTTTCCATAGTCTTCTTCCGCTGCTCTTAAGTGGTTCTGCTATTGCCAAGCCTCCGAGTTACTGCCGCTTTGAGTACGCAAAGTTCTCGTAAGGTTCCGAGTTCCCAATTCTCTATTGTTTAAGTAATTGCTTTGAATCTCTTTCTGGGTTGTTTATATCTTTATTCATGATTTGGATTGGGTATTTTGATTTCGTGTTTACTTTTCTCCATCTTCGTTTTAGGTTTTGTTATATTTCATTACTGTTCTTTTTGTTTGGGAATTGATATTGACTTTACAATTAATATCTAGAGATGACTTGATTGTTGAGAATTGGTGACCAAGCTTGGAAAGATGAAGTAGTTTGTGAGATCAATTTTGAACTTGCATCTTGGTAAGTCTTCTCTTCTCATGGATATATGGTAGCTAAAGACATGTTCTTTTCTTCTTCTATTCTGAGATGTTCCATTTAGAAAATTTATAATCATGGTGTTAAATTTCACAGCTTCTGGTCACCATTTCAGTTTCAATGTCAGTTATAAGATAGCAATCTTATGGAATAGAGTTTAGGGATTTGTTATTTTGTGCAGTCCTAATTGTAATACCCCGGAAAATCCAAATTAAATTCCGTGGATTTTTAGAAATGATTTCACGATAGTAGGAGCGAGTACGAAGCTTGGAGAAGTTGTGGAATTAGTTCGAACGATTTTATTTTCGAAAACGAACGTTATTTAGGGGCTCGTGGAAATTGACTTTTTATACATACGGAATTTGGGAAAACTTTCCTCATGAAAGTTGTAGATCTCGTCGATACGATCTCGTGCATATGTGGAACGCAATATTTGGAGTTCGTATGAATAAGTTATGAATATTTGAAAATTGGGAATTTTCTATAAATAGGAAAAATATCTGATTTTTTCATTAAGGACGAAAAAATCTAATTTTTGCTAAACAGTCCCCGAAACCCTCCGTTCTCTCTCCTCTCCCACGCGGCCGACCCGCTCGACCCGACCCGGCCCCATCTCTCTCCTCCGGCGTTCTCCGGCCACGACCCGGCCCTCCTTGTGATCGCCGCAAGCCGCCCAGTCGCCTGGTGCCGCTGCCTTGCACCGCCGTTCCCCCCAGACCTGGATCGAAGCGACCCCAGGTGGAGTAACCGACCCGAGCGGATCGTGGCCGTGCCGGCGTTGCACGGGCCGATCCTTCCCATTTTCGTGATCTCCTCCTCTTGCTGATCATCCTCATATCCTCCTTGCTTGACGATTTGGAGTGAAGATCTGTAGATCAAGGTTTGAAGATTTCAACGTCCCTGATTCGATCTGGAATCTGATCAGACGCACGAGATTAATCCAACTTCAACGCTTGATCTAGGACGATCTAGGCCGAACCAGGCTTAGCTCCAGGTATGGAAGTCGATCACCCTTTCATTTTGAACCAGTTTGTAGTTGGTCACTTTGCCATTTGAGGTGGTTGACCGGCGTTGACCGCCCACTGACCACCGCTTGTGGCGGCGCATCAGACCATATTTCGAGTTTTCATTATCTAGGCGATGATCTATGCATCCATACGAGCGTTTTGATATATAACTTGGTCAGGTTAGAAAAAGTTGGTAAATAGTGGATTTACGTTTTGACGTTACTATTTACGGTTTTTACGTTTTATCTTCGGTTTACGATCTGCGAAGATCAGACCATCGGTTTTACTTCAAATTTTAATATGTTGATCGTATGACTGTCCCGGTGACCTTGTGAGGTCATGGGCGAAGATCCGACCGTTGGATCTTCGTATAAATGTAAAACAGTGATTCGGAAGGCGATTAGTGAGAATCCGACCGTCAGATTTTCGTATAATTTTATGGAGATGTTTGTTAGAGTGATTCAAGAAGATCTGACCGTTGGATCTTTATGATAATTTTGGAGGATGATCCTAAGGGCGATCCGTGAGGATCCGACCGTTGGATCATCGTATAATTTCGATCTGACCGTTGGATCATCATTAAATTAGAATCCGACCGTGGATTTCCGTATATGTGTGCTTTTGAGTTGTTGGCTAAGTTAAGATCATTATTGGATTAGGTGATCGATGGATTTATTTGGCGGACGATTCGTGAGATTGTTAATGGAGCTGTTAAGAAGACGCAGCTGGATTAGAGGTGAGTAAACCTCACGTGGTTCATATTACGAACCCAATACAATTAATTGCTTTATTTTGTTGCAATCATATGAACTATTGTTGGTGTTACTAGACATTCCTGTGTGAATGTCTGTATATATATTATTACGTGAAATAATATGTATTGTTGGAGTTGTGTTGAGTTATTGTTGAGAAACAATATATTGTGAGAGGTATTGAGTTTTATTGTTGAGAAACAATATATTGTGAGAGGTGTTGAGTTTTATTGTTGAGGAACAATAAATTGTTGTGATCTGTGGAGATCACTAGGTCACGAGGTGACCATGGCATCTATTAGTGAATCACGCTCTCGTACCGGGCTGGTGGTTATTAATAGTATTAAATCGTAATCACGTCTGTGGCCGGACGAGTGGTTACGTTCAGTTAGAGCTCTAGTCTGTCTGCCAAATGTGGAGTGACCTTATGAGTGAATTTGAGAGTAACTCATAAGTGTATATATATATGTGGTAACCTTATGAGGGAAATTGAGAGTAACTCATAAGGGTCTATATATATATATGAGTCTGTCTGTCAAATGTTGGGAAATCTTATGAGCGAATTTGAGAGTAACTCATAAGTGTCTATATCTATATATATATGAGAGTGAGTGACCTTATGAGGGAAATTGAGAGTAATTCATAAGTGTCTATATATATATATATGAGAGTGAGAAAGTAACGTGGGTTTGTGGTGGTCTTGTAATTTAATAAATCAACAGTTCTTTCTTGTTTACTCATACTAGCTGTCAAAAGCTTACCGGGTTTTGTGTTGTTGCAACTCCCGGTACACTATTCAAATTGTGTAGCGGGTAATCCTACAGGACAGGAGAACCAGGACGGTGATCGTGCGGTTAGAGCAATTGTTAGAGTTTTACAGCAATTGTAAGTTGTGAGGTGTGTTATGCTCATTTGAGCTTTACAATATTGCTTGTGAGAGTGAATTGTAATAATGAACTCGAAGTTTCGAGATTTGGATTTTGTAATTGTAATTATTCATGTTTCGGATTTGAATTTATTATTCAAAATTCGGGGCGTGACACTAATGTGGTTCCTTGATTTAAAGTAGACACATTTAGCATGGGGTTTTGTGTAAGGTTTCAATTTTGTTACATAGGTTCCTTTCATGGAATTTAATTGAGATCTAAAATCAAACAAAACGGCCAGAGACAATACGGACATTCTAAAGCGATTTCATCAAAATGAATTATTGATCAGAAACAAACTACAAAAAGTCATGCATGTTCATTTACTTTTTGTGATTGATGAATCCCACATCTCATCAACAAACTTTTCAGAGTCCCACTGAAATAAGCATCTCTTCTTTTGACAGAAATACCAGTTCAGATAAAAGGCTTTTGAATGTTTCAGTGGTAGTCGATCTTTTTTTTTTTTTGAAATGCATGCAGTGGTAGTCAATCTTTATCAGCAATAGGTTTGGTTCACTTCTTAACATAAACCAAATAGAAATATATATGCATTCCAACTCCATTGATAGGATGCCAAATCAATTTCAACAGTAGCTAAATATTAATCCAAAATTTTGTAAAGTCCACACAGACACAAACAGAACCCAAATGTATATTAGCATTAGGTTATTATTGTCTCTCTATATCTCTTTACTAAGGTAAATATGTTGATAGATTGGCTAATGCATTAGAAACTCTTCAGATCTAATTTCAGAGCAAAGCTGCATTGTATAAGGCATTGATCCTAGGTACGAACGTTCAGTTATCAGAGAAGGTATTCTGCATTAACCATAAATTATTATGGTGGTTTTAAGTTGCATGTGTCGTTACGATACTGATATCAGGAACTGAGGGTTCCATATTAACTTTGAAACATGGAGTTTAGGCATAATCGGCACTTGGGCAGGCAACATACCTTGTGTGCAGACTAGTAGTAATTCTCATGCTTGTTCAATTGTCCTGGTCTGCAAATTCATAAAAAACAGTACCATTAACATAGCCTATAGTCTATGAAACCAACATATATAACAGAAAAAAATTAAGAATTCAATGTGAAATATCGACGAGTATAATTCGATAGTATTGAGTTCTACTCATGAGTTGTTAATGAACATTATGACGAAAGCCCCAACATGAAATAAAAAAAAATTCACATAATAAGTCTTGGCTGGCCATGTTATTCCAAAACTTTCTTGTACTTCCATGCAGATCATCAATATGTCCCCCTGAGAGATTGCTTAAGACAAGGAACAGAAGTTCAAGAAAGCCTGTGGAAAAGCATGACCTGAACAAGAGTGAGGGGTAAACTGAATTTCTAATTGCATGTAAGTCAAGAACCAACTGAGCTAGCTCTATTATATTCACAAATATCATTAAGAGGCATTGGTTTGTAGATAGGGTCTTTTATTAAGTGGACTAGACCACAATAGCAGAGAAAGTATATATGTACTGTACATGTTTCTTAATCAAGGGTAAGAAAAAGAATTTATTTAGCATACTCATGGTGTGAGTTTCCAGAAAGGGGGAAGATGTGCAGGTAGGTGAACGAGAACTATGTGTGACAACTAACAATGCATGAGTAACTAACTTTCATACTGTATTCTGCATCAATCGGAGAAAAGGATAATCAATGCTAAGTTAAGGTTTTAAAGTCGAAAGGATTTTGAGTGAAAATGTAATGAAATCAGAACAACAATTATTCTTGTGTTGAAGAGAAAGATAATTTCTTTTTGTCTTTGTCAAAGAAGGATATATAGTTTGTTTTGGTTAATGAGAAATTTAACAAAGCACCCAATTCTTCTTTGTAATTGATAGTTTAGCTATTAGCTGATTGTTTATTTTGATTCTTATATTCTTTACCAGATCAAATTCCTCACTAGCTGTCTAATTAGTTCATAACAGCTGCATATATAATGATCTTTCTAGAAACCATAATATGCAAGCAGTGAGCAGATATAACAAGTTTGTCATGAACTCATAACAATCATAGTTTTGCAATTAGATTTGTAGGGCCTTATCTGAAAGGGAGCGTGCCCTTCCAAATTCTCAAGGGTACTAGGCTTAAAGCTGAGGCCGTTGAGGGGTACGGTAACCAGCAGTAGACGCACCTCGATTAGAACCTCATTATTACTTAGCTAGCTGTCATTTTCCCTAAGCAAAAGGCAACTATATGAAGCCTTGGAGCATGATAAACATAGCCAACCAACCGTACCACGGATACATACTCAGGAAGTAGCTAAATTTTATATATTGTGCATCTCCTGCGAGACAGCCCAAATAGTATGTTGGCAGAGATAGGAATGTTTTCTTCATGCTTTTCTTTTTATTGTTGTAAGATTGGCTAAGCTGCTGGCTCTTATATTTCTTATGGAGTATGGGATTTGTTATTATCTGTTTTCTCTATGAATGCCCCAACAAAAGTTCGTTGTATATGACTAAAGAAGTAGGGTTCATGAAAATATGGGAAATAAGAATGCAGTCTCAGGCCTTGTTGTGTTTTTAAGTCAAAATTTCATGCTAGGATACTGAAAATTTGAGCTGGCTTTTGGCCAAAAATAAAGAAGAAGAGAGGAAGCAAGTCTTTTGTCAATTAATTGCAACATGTAACTACCCTTGAATCATCAAGTATCTAGAACACATGACATTAATATAGAGAAGGTTTTGAGTTTCTTTTGCCCAAAAAAGAAAGTAACTATTTTTGAAGATAAATTCTTGTAACTTTCCTCCATACAGTAAGATTATGATTAGTATTGCTGCTTATGATAACAGGTCGGTGGCATTGAGAGACGCTTGATTTAGATTACGAGAATCTTTCCATAAATTTTTCTGGAGCAAACTTTGATTGGATTGGAAAGGTATGCTAATTCAATATACTATATATATAGTTTACCTGATTGGCTTAAATAGGCTTTAATATTAGAGGAATTTGATAAATGATTGTACATAGTTGATATGTCATCCCTTATTTTTGCCTTCCTTGAATGTACTTTCTGCCATTTCATTTATGTTGTTTTCTCATATATATGTAATATATTATAATCATTCAAAACTTGCCTCTCTTAATCCTGTTGACATAGACCATGGATTAAAGGGTGTTATAGACGTGTACGTGATTCTCTTACTTTTTCGTGTGAGATTTCATTTGGTTTTGACACAATATGCTTAGTGTATAATGTGTTCATATACATGTGTGCAGCGCTCTAAGGATGTTTAATGCCCAAAAAGGAAGGAATCGAAAAAATGTCATTTGGAAAATCATCAGGTACTCTGTTAAAATTATGACCTCTATATTGACTGTTGCAGTTTCAGTTCAGTTTTTAAGCTAAAGTGCCTTAGACTAATACACCCCTCTGTCTCTGTCTCTGTCTCTCTCTCTTTTCAAGTGCTTGTTTCTTTCAGTTTTAGATGTGTTGTTATAGCACTTGACTGTTGAATCTATTATTGTTATTGTTATAGCAAATGCAAATGTGATCAGATGGATAATAAATGCGAAAATATGCAAGGACCATGTTATATAATTGATTGATATAGTTTGTTGCTTATATGTGGAATGATCAATTGACAGGAGAGGTTCCACTAATGATATGCTTACTTATTACGATTTACTTAACTAAACTTTGTAGTGTCCTACTCAACCTGGAAAAGTGGAATGTGGATATTATGTAATGAAGTTCATGAAAGCAATCATTGAGGATCCAACCATATTAACAAGAAGCAAGGTTAGCTCTTAAATGATCAGAATAGCTCGCATAATTCCTATTGTAATTAAAAATTGTTTCTATGCTGGTTTTGGTAAAAATACCAAGACTATATATTGTACATGCTTGCTGGTATTACTTGTGGAAACAAATAATAAAAGGAAATTTATTGCTTTATATTGATTGTTGTTGCAGTTCAACAACCAAAGTTACAATCAAGAAGAGATAGATGATGTTCGAGTAGAGCGAGTAGAGTGGGCTGACCTTGTTGAAACATTACTCCAAGATGATGTAGAATAGTTTGGTAATTGGTATATTTTGCAAAGTATATATTAAGCTGAGTTTTTGTGTATGCCCATGTAAAGTTTTAGATCAGCTATAGCTTTTTGTAAGCACTAGAAGTACATGTAATCTAATCTCACCAAGACTCGCAGTTGGCAATGTGTATTTTGGATGCCACGAGTCTTGGGATAATTTGTACACATTGCTTGGAATCTCCATGACAAAAATAGTGCGTCCTAATAGTTAATGGAAGACATTAATTTGCCCTTTTTTTTTAAGTCATATAATGTCTATAATGACGTTTTTTTTTTTTAATTTAAGGACACACACTGCGTGTCCTCGTATGTAATATATGACAGTTTTTTACCTTATAAAGACATCTTTTGCTAGTCCTCCAATATGTACAATGACATTTTTTTTAGCTAAGAGGACATTTCCAAAATGTCCTAGTAAATATTTGAGGACATTTTTTTGAAGATTTAAGGACACTTAAAATGTGTCCTAGTAAACTTTACATGACGTTTTTTTGAGTTTTAAGGACACTTTTGTGACGTCTTAGTAGACATTAGATGACATTCTTTTAGAGCTACAAGGACGTTTTTTAAGTGTCCTAATAGACATTTTATAACGTTTTTTAAACGTCCTAAAAAATGACTTACAATGACTCCTTGATAGATGACGTTTTTTTTGCGTGTCATCTAAAGTTTTTAAAGACGTTTTTCGAACGTCCTTAAATGCTTTTTTTGTAGTAGTGCATACCCCTTTTCTCGTGCACCTTGCATTATAGTTTCCCCTATAGATTGGTCAAGACCATACTCCATGCTCGCATCAAATTTAATTTCAATACAAAAAATTTCAGTTTGTCAATTCAAGACCATATCGCCAATATCGGAGTTCTACAACGATCTTTGAGTCTGATGAGTTCCCCATAATCTGAAATTACGTGTTTGAATAAATCGAATCATGGACGAGTTTCCATGGAAGCTCAAAGAAAGAGCAATGCAACAAGTCAATTTGGGGTTGATACAACACATAGAGAAAGACAATACGAGTTTAACTCTTTTTTTTTTTTTCCGTATAGTTAACAATAGTTAACAGCCAAGTTAACGGGATTTAAATGAAAAATAAAAAATTGTTGGAAGACTTATGTGTCGAGTTTCAAGACCCTTAAATTAGACAGAGAGTCTAGATTTTATGAAATTGAAGTAAATTCACAGGCTCCTCATTTTAGAGGAGCCGGATCCATTTTTTATAATCTATATAGCTATCATGCATATCAACCATGCACGTGCACAAATGGCGGTAAATACAAGTGAGGGCAAGAAAACGAGGGAAAATCAAAGGTCTTTTTCTTTAGGGGTCGTGACCACTTACCCAATTTTAGTCTAAAAATTGCTCACTTGCTCCACTAAGAGTTTTTTAACCCCATTTACCCAATCTAATATCTATTGACAGTATTGCCCTCTCTCTCTCCGAACCACCTTCTTCCGGTCCTTCTCGTCCTCAACCGTCGACTCGCGCCGCTCACGCTTCCGCGACTCCGGCGAGGGGCTGCGATGGTGGTGGCGGCGATGGATGCGGTGTTGAGGTTGGACCGACTGCGTTCTCTTCACCGAATTTGGATCTGGTCGTGGCTGCGTCGTCTTCTTCAGCCACCGGTGGTTCCTCTTCTTCTCCGATCTATGGTTCCTCTTCTTCCGATACAGCTTGGATAGTTGCTGTGTCGGATTCGGTTCGGAATGCGTTTTCTTCTCCGGATTCTGGTCGGATCAAGGATGCATCCTCCTCTTCTTCTTTCCCCGGTGGTTGCACGGTTGTTGCCTCTTGTTCTTCTTCCATCTGTGGTGGTGTTGTTGTGGCGGTCTCGTCTTCTGCCATTGATTGTTTGCAGGGGGTTGGTCTGCGAACTGGCCAAAGAATGAGAGAAAGTGCATTGCAGTACTGTAGCCTCATAATATTCAGCACAAGTTGTTCTAGAGCTTGCTTTCCCCGTTGGTTCTGTATGATTTGCAAGTACAATAGTTGGGTAATATCTTGTTAATAGAAGCAGGTTAACATTGCAGTTGGATGCAATTTTTGTAGTGTTTTCTTGCTGAAAAGAAAGAAGAATGAAAAAAAAAGTTTTATTGAGTAGTTATACATGTCTATTGCGGGCCAATAATATGATTATTGGAGGCAATAATATGAGTATTGAGGGGCAATAATATGCATATAAATTGATCAATTGTGCCTGTAGTGTATTCATTTTGGTTTTAGGAGTTTATGCAATTCACTGGAGGGCAGTAATATGATTATTGGGAGGCAATAATATGAGTATTGAGGGGCAATAATATGATTACTGGGGGGCAATAATATGGTTACTAGGTATTATTAGGGGGCAATAAATTCAGACGCCAGAATCCGGTCACCAGTCCGGTAGCCGGATTCCGGTGACCGATCGCCGGATTCTTGTCATTGGTTGCCGGATTCCTGTCACCTGTCACCGGTCGCCGGCGTTGGGCACCACGATACACAGGCTAATTGGCCTAAGCTGAGACATAGACTGAGGAACGTCAACCTTAGGAATTAAAGCCACAAAAGTCCTGTTCACCATCTTCATGCACCTATCCGAGACAAAGAACTCCCTGATCGCCTCTCTTAATGGAAGAATCGTAATCTGCAGCTGTGGGTGATGCTGAGCTTAAGTTGGTTGGAAGAATTTCAGAAGGCTAATCATGAACAGCGGCAGCCTAATATCCGGCAAAAACCAAAGTGGTCTGCACCGGCTCGGGGTTGGGTGAAATGTAATACAGACGGAGCCTTTGTGGCTACAAATAGGTCTGCAGCTTCTGGAGTGGTGCTCCGACGAGAGAATGGTGACTTTGCTGCTGCTGCCGCCACCCCATTGAGACAGGTTACCTCTCCCTTCCATGCTGAGCTTTTAGCCTTGTTGGAAGGCATGAAGTTTGCCCAGACTCTGAATTTGGCGCAGGTCATTTTCGAGACTGATTGTTTAATGCTTGTACAAGCTTTACATAGAGAAGACATAGACCTCTCTAGTTTGGGGCTGATTTTGGAGGACGTAAGGGAAGTCTTGCGGCAACACCCAGCTTTCAAGGTGCAGTACGTACCCCGAGAAGCGAATAGAGTAGCTCATAATCTTACAAAGCATGCTTTGGTCTCTGTAGAAAGTCAAGTTTGGTTTGTGATTGCTCCCGTATGTATTCGGGATGCCATTCTAAGTGATTGTAATCACTATTGAATTTAATGAATTCCATTATCCAAAAAAAAAAGTAGTGTAGTCAAACATAATTATATAAGGTAATCAATGTAATTAATATGACTATATGAGCATAAAAAATATTCCTTTATTCAACTCTAAATTGAGAAAACATAACTAAGAAAAAACCAGATGAGAAAAGGAAATGAACGAAACAAAACTAAGGAACATTGAAAACAATGCCGAAACATAGGTTGAAAATTTAATCAGTGCCAAGGAACACTACCGCTAATCATGTCGTCACCATGTTGTCCATTTTGTCCACAAAAAAAAAAAAAAAAAAAAAAAAAAAGAGTTAGAGACGTGAGCTTTCTATCTTCACTGACAGGTCTTCCACATAATTTTAGCTGGGAGGTATTCCGATATATAGCGGAATTGAAATCAATAGCAGAGTTATAGTTCTGAAGGCGCAAATGCGTCCATTCATATTGTGCTCTAGGAAGAACAATGATATTAGTGAGCAAATCGATGAGCCAATCTTGAAAAAGCTCAAGCGGGTCTCTTGTCAAGATGATGACGCAAGAAAATCATAACCTTGGCACGATCTTGTATAGATGACTTATTGTCAACTTTGATGGCATCTCCAAGATTGTTAGCCATTAAGAACTCAACTAAAATAGTTCTTGCCAAAAAATTCAAGAGGTTCAAAGTCCAATTTTGTCAGATGCGTCATCTTTCTACAAAGAGAAAAGATGAGATATATCAGGATCCATAAGTATTAGAACAGTATGTTCTATGAACAATGATAGAAAATTCATATACGAAACAGAGGTTTCGAAGTGTTCATAAATATGAACAATGGATCCCATAGGAAAAACACGAGAAAAACATTCGTGTGATATCTGTAGAGTCATAGGTCTAAGACCACTCGGTCAGCTGACTCGAGTCTTGACTATTGGAATAATGGTTCTCAAAGTCAAATATGTAAATTGTTTGATTGCATAAAAAAAAAAATGATGTTCATATGTAATAGGAACAAAGATGATAAAGATGAAGAGTTTTTCTATTGGAACCTTCAAATTTACTCACTTGACCTCTATGCTTTTTACACTTCCTATTAAATTTTCAAATATTAAATTTACTCACTAAACCTCACTAAAATTCCTCAAATAACCTCACTTATAAACAAATTATTATCTTTTAAATAAAAAACTTAGTCATTTCAAGATTTAGTTACTCTATAAATCTTAACTATATATACATGCCTTAATCAAACAACATGCATAAATCTCTTTTCCAATAAAAAAAAAATCAAACACAAGGTATTGAGTTTCGAAAATTAATTTCTAATCAATAAGAAAATAACATGAACTATTCTGTGGCTTTTTTTTTTACTTTTTTTTTTCTATTTTAGCTGTTAAAAAAATGAACAAATCATTTTTTCTTAATGTTTATTTAGTTTCTCTACTTTTTGTACCTCATGATTAATTATTTAAATATTTTTTAGTTTTTTTTAACTACTAGTTTTTTTTTTCAAATATAATGGACAGACTTAGATTTAGGTCATAAATTATAATAGAAATTATTTTGTTTTCCTCACCAATATACGTTCAACATATATATCATACATTTTTATGTCACATGATCTTAAAAATATTATTTTTAATTCTTATTAAATATATATGAATGCTTTAATGAGTATGTAGTGAAATTAAAAAGTGAAAATAGATAAGGAAAATAATAAAGAATACAATCTAATATTATTGAATTGGAAAGTCTACATAAAATAAAAATAATTTTTTTTGGTATAATTATTGTCCTTAATAGTTATTTTATAGTAGGTTATATATGTCATTTAATAATTCATAATAGAGTGAGGTCAAGTGAGTAGATTTGGAAGTCCCAATAGAAACACTCAAAGATGAATCACATATAGTTGTTATGCAATAATTTAAGATATATATGTTATATATAAAGTAATTTGTTAAGAATGAGATAAAAACTCATAGATCAATAGCATTAATCATAGGCAATTATGTTGCACCATAGGCTTGCAGATCATTATGGAATTTAAGGAGAGAAAAAAATAAGAGCAAAAGTGTGGTGATAATGTGTTACAAACTAGAGAATCAGAGAGACAGAATTGAGAGGTAGAATATTGGAGGAGGTAGAAGTGTGTATTATTCATTCTCATGGTCCTCTTTATATAGGAGTTGGGTTTATATCATCACGACAAAAAAGATGAGATTTACGTGGACAGCCACATATTTATAATATTTACAACAAATTTACTTTTTTTTCTTTTTTAAATAGTTCAACATTGTAGAGAAGTGACTGTCCATAACATTGGTATTGTGATTATAACAAATTACCTCAAAAATGATCGTTCATTACCCAAATTACAGAAAGTTAAAAGTCGTAACTAATGTAATTTTCTTCACTAGCACAATTGGATACAAAACGCACGTCTTATACCAACTTTGGACTATTTTTATTCTTTTGGTAGGAGTTCACATAGTTTATCCGATACAGCTGTATGTAATATGATCATTGTCTTGGTGCTAACTGCTAAGATAGGACTTGGAAAGTCCAGCACTTAGAAGGCACACTTAATTATTTGGGAATCAAAAGCACACCAAAGCAAATAATAGTAAACTTTTTTGCCAATATCTATAAGACACTGGCAATTTAGTTTGCTCGAGGTTGATTATTTTCATCATGCAGTAGTATTCTCTTCACCATCTTTTGTTCTGATTCGCTCCAAGGGCCGGTGTTTTTCCATTAAGATTATGAGCGAAGTAATTCTCGACAAATTTTTCCATTCCTATTTTCCCAGGAGATGGTGGCTTCTGAGGATCTCTCAGGGCGGTCACAGGTCCAATTTCTGACTCAAGTTTGGGCATGAAGAACATAGCAATTGAAATCCTTTCTTTCTCTGGGTTCACAATTACTCTGTGCTCAATACTTTTATAAAGCCCATCACTCAGAATCTGCAAAAAAATGAACCAAATTAGGACGATTACATTGTATGAATTAAGCAAACACCAGCGTGTTTCAATTGTTGCTCCTAACTAACTGTTATATTTCGGTCAGAATGTGTATTTTTCTTTGTTAAAATCTGCACATGGTTTGCTGTTAGAGAGATTATCTCATTGCCGAAATCAAGATCAGTTGACTTGATTTGGGGAAGGAGATAGACTTGATTTAGGCAATGGTGTGCAAGATTTCAGATCGAATCAATATCAATTGACTTGATTTGGAAAAGGCGAAGGACCTGATCCTAAATCTCTAACATTTGGTTTGGTTTTTCTTTTGGTCTGATTTCGTTTGCTTCTTTCATGACGATACTTAATTGGCTGCACACGATGGATAGTTGTATGGCCCAATTAGGGTTTGACACCTATATCCTTTTATTTTTCATTTTATATATTGGTATCGAAAACTCTGTAATAACCTCATTTTCCATTACCTTAATTATTGAATTTTCTGGTTTTGGCACTAGAGTAGTGATGATTTCTTTTTTAAAAAAAAAAAGAAAAGAAATCTGTGAGGCGTGTTGAGCAACAGTGAAGCAGTGCTTCTGCTTTACTTCTTTTGTATATTGAATGAGAATTGGTGGAAGGCGGTAGGCAGCACAGTGCTTCTGCTTTAGTTCTTTTGTAGTATTGTATGCGATTGTTGGAAGGTGGTAAGCAAGCACAGAAGAGAAAAAAAAAAGAGGAAAAGAAATTCCACTCTCTCCCGTTCTCACGTCCGAAAACAACCCAAAGAACAGAGCAAATTTCTCCAAGATTTTTCTCGCTCCACAGGCCATCGATCGACCCCAGACCACGTCCCACGCCTTCGCCTCCTCCTTTCGCAGCTGCCGGTAACAGCCTTTCGCCGTCTTGTGGGCCGTACACGGCGGTGGAGCACAAGGCCGGTTTACCCCCGTTTTGATTTCAAGCTTGATATCTCAAGCTACCAGTCACCACTCCTCACCAAACTCCATCCACAAGCTCGCCTCAACGTCCTGAAGCTCCCAGAAGTGGCCTTGCACGGCGGCGCTACTCGTGGTGGCGGCTGGAAGCCAGACCCGATCAAATCGAAAACCGAAGCTTCGAGCAATATATCTCGCGCTACAGGACGTTGTTTTGAGTGTTTCTTGAACTGGTGAACTCAGAGTGAGGATCTGAACAACTTTCCAGAAGGTATCGAGGCCTGAAGTTGCAGTTTTTACGTCGAACTAGGAGCTCGCCGGTTTCTGGGTTTTTCCGGCCAACCGACTGGTTTGAGGTAATTTCTATTCCTTCCGGTCATTTTCAGACTTCGTGCTAGTTATGAAAGTTGTCAAGCATGATGAGAGGAAGAAGAGCAGCCCGGCCCCGACACCATTGGTGGTGGTCGGCGGCGGCTCTGCCACTAACTCCGGCGGCCCTTTCCGGCCACCTCCGGGGATCAAAAATATGGTTTCTGTACATTTTCAGATTCTATATTTCAATACGATCATTTTGATATATTATACACAATTTTTGGATATCATATGATTAAGTTATGAATTTTACGATTTCGATCGATTTCGATCGTTCGATTTGTGATATGTGAAGATCGGACCGTCCGATGGACTTGTAGTTTTGATATGTTGATCTTATGACTGTCCCAGTGGCTTTGTGTGGTCATGGGCGAAGATCCGACCGTTGGATCTTCGTATAATTGCTAAACAGTGACTAGGAGGCGATTCGTGAGAATCCGTCCGTTGAATTTTCGTATAAATTAGCGGAGATGTTAGTAAGGACGATTCAGGAAGATCTGACCGTTGGATCTTCGTGATGATTTTTGGAGGATGATCCTAAAGGCGATCTGTGAGGATCCGAACGTTGGATCATCATTTAATTTCGATCCGACCGTTGGATTGTCGTTTGATTATGTTTTTGAGTTATTGGCTAAGTTAAGGTCATGTCTGATTAGGTGATCGACGGTTTGATTTGGCGGACGATTCGTGAAAGTGTATTTTGAGCTGTTAAGAAGACGCAGCGGGAATTTAGAGGTGAGTAAACCTCACGTGGTTCATATTACGAACCGAATAAATTTAATTACCTTATTTTGTCGTAATTGCGTGAAAATATTTATGAAATAAATATTTGTTTTAAAATCATATGGACTTGATCAACTACGGTCCATGGGTAAGTAAAATGATTTTTACTATACAAATGAATTTCTCGGTTTTATTGCATGTGAACTATAGTTGGTATTAGTGATTATCCCTGAGCGGATAATTACGTATATATATATTTACGTGATTATATGTGAATGGTGTGACATTGAAGAGTGTGGAATTGGGATGATTAAATTATTATGAATTGACATGTGACTTACCATATTTATATGTGATGAACATGATTGATGAGTTCTTGTTAATATTCATGATTTACATTGGAGGATGTATAGAGTTAGAGAATGTAGGGTTCTGAGGATGAAGTGTCCGAAGTTCGACGGTTAAGGATAACCGGAGTGTTTGTGTACTGAGGACGGGGATGTCCAAGGTGCGACGGTTTATTATTAACCGAAGTTGTGTGCTGAGGACGGGGATGTCCAAAGCGCGACGGTTTATTATTAACCGAAGTATATGGTGCTGAGGACGGGGATGTCCAAAGCGCGACGGTTATAGTGTTAACCGAAGTATTTTTGCCGTTGCTTGACCCTAGGCCAAGGTGTCAGAGGTAACGAGGCAGTTAGAGCTCTAACGTGTTATGGGATGGGACCAAAGTGGTGATAGTGTTGTGAGATAGGACCAAAAATGGTGATAGTGTTGTGTGATAAGACCAAAGTGGTGATATTGAATGGGTTTGACGTTTGCGTCGTGGATGTTGAGATTGTTGGTTGTATTGTTGAGTTATAAGAATTGTAATTTAAAATCAACAGTTCTTTCTTGTTTACTCATACTGGCTGTAAAAAGCTTACCGGGTTTTGTGTTGTTGCAACTCCCGGTACACTATTCAAATTGTGTAGCGGGAAATCCTACAGGTCAGGAGAACCAGGACGGTGATCGGGCTGCTTAGAGTAGTGTTATGTGAATTACAGCATTATATTGTGAGGTTTGTTATGCTCATTTAGAGCTTTGCAATTTTACTTTGTAAGAGTGAATTGTAATAATTAACTCGAGGGTTTCGAGTTTTTGTGTTGAGTGGTGAGTGGTGTGTTTGTTTGTGAGAAAAAAATTCAGAACGTTATTTGTATTAATTGTTTATTCATGTTTCGGATTTGAATTAGTTATTCAAAATTCAGGGCGTGACAAACTCTCTCCTCTTTCTTTAATTTGCTCTTTCCGGTGCCAAAGATTTGAGATTGTATTAGAGAGAAAGAACAAAAATAACAAAGAAATTATTGGAGGACGTCCATGTGGTCAGACGTGGGCAAGGAGGGCTGAGCCAGCCGGCGGTGTTCTAGTGCTACCAGTTTGCGGTTTGGTCTTTAGAAGGAAAACAGGACAGATGTGCGGTTCCGGGTTGCCATCAAGCCACATCACCCAATGGCAGCTAGAGGGCAAGGTTGTAATGCTATTTAGCTAGCTAGGGTTTTTATATGTAATTTCTTCGTTTCTCTGTGTGTGTGTGTTTGACAACAAACCTCACAAACCTCTAGAATGTCTCCAACATTGACAACAAAGGCACCATGGTCAAAGATCACAGGGAACCAAGCCCCATCTTTTTTAATTTGAAGGCCTTGAACTCCATTAACCTGGTGGAGAATAGTGATGCCACTACCATCAGAATGAGGCCTGAGGCCACCAATTAGCCCTGGTTGTTGGCATGGAGGATAGTGAGTCATCCTCAGTGACTGCAGACCATCTTGAAACAACTCTCACTACTAGAATTTTGCTTATAGGACACCCTCCTATAAGGGTGTCTATTGTTCACAAAGGCCACAAATGTCTTCATTAGCCACTATGCAGCCACTGAATCCATGACAGTGGTGATTACCCCAGTTTCTTTTGTAGCATAGAGCACCAAAATTGAAACGGTGCCTGGTTTTCAACTCAAAAGAATGTTGTCATGTCAGCTGTCATGTCAGCTACCATACACCAATTATAGTGTTAATAGCCAACTGTTAGAACAGTGTCTTCAAATGCCACATTATTAAAAAAAAAAGTATATATATATATATACATATATTAAACTAAAACCATTAAGTAGTGGAATAGATCAATTATGTCTACAAATGTATTCATATACATCATCACTTTCGATCAAAATCTAAAGTCGTAATAGATATGTAAATACAACTTATTGCACTAGCTTATCCGAGAATAAAGAAACTTATTGCAACTTACAAAGCTTAAACCTACCAAAAAGAGACATAGTTGATGTTTCATTTACTGGTATCAACTCCAAATCTTCACCCAGCTCCAACAAGGCATTATTTTGCACAGTAGTCTGACATTTACTTTCATGCCTATCCAAAGTGTTGCTAAAAACTTGTTAAGTTCATCTGATATTCTCTCTGCTGGTAACAAGAGAATCCAGCCTAGCTTGCGAGCTCCATATTTAAAAAGCACTACATTTTCGATAGAAGCTACCTGTAGAAAACACATGAATCATTACCATGTGACAGCACACAGAGTGAACGAGCAGCTAGTAGTTATAGTACTCCAGTAAAATTCCATGACAACAACACAGAGAGAGAGAGAGAGAGAGAGAGAGAGAACAGGGGAATACCTCTATTGACACTACGGCCAAGGTGGTTGTTCTCTTTTAGTGGATCAATTATAAGGAACAAACTCGTAAGTTTGTCTCACACCCCTTTGATGGTACACAGTTTCTAATAAACTCTTCACCTAGCAGTACATCATCCCCTCTATTATCTGGTACTTCAGCTTCAGAGAGAGAAGAAACTCAGAGACCAGGACAATACAAAAGAGCCATCCAACATTACAGGCACAAGAGATATCTCTTACCCACAATATTAGGTAGAGAGGATTTGTAAACTGGTCCATTTAAACTTACACAGTATTTCTCCCAATCAAATTTGCTTAAGTAATCCAAAAATCTGTAGAGGACCTACAAAACAGTGACACATATTAAGTAATGTGCTTAAACTAGGCGATCAAACTTAAATGCTTTACCATGAGAAAATGATATGAATTCTCATAATGGAGAATAGAGCCCTTACCAATACAATAGAAAAATGAAAGTAATCAGTTTCACTACTCAAAGCAAGAGATAAACCAAATGTTTGCAATAGATTATTTATGGCGTATGTACCTTCAGTGACTTGCCATGACACTCCAGCTATAGCACTTTTAACACTTTCAATTACATGACCCAATTTGATAATCTGATTCCCCTGCAAAAACATAAGGTAGGTTGACGAATGTCCTAATTAGTATAACTAGCAATGCAAAAACTATAAAACAATAAAATGATAGACATTAACCTCAAGCTGTGCAGCTAAAAAAGCCTTGACTCTCTAGGAAAGAACAAAATACTGCAAGCTGAGCATATAAAAAAGCCTCGATTCTCTGCAAAAGAAAAAAATGGGAGGAGTACCACCTTCAAAAGAAGGCAATTGCTTATCTTCTCTTTGATTGGTTCCTCCACTAGTTGCAGCCAACATAATAAACAAATTATTGCAACCACTGAACTCCAATATCCAAACGAGAAACATTTTATAATTGACAACCTGGGAAAACAAAGTTACTTTCAAGTTTGCCCTTATCTTCCCCACTTTAGACAATGCATATGCTGATGCTAGTGATATTCATGACATGGGGGTCAACAGAGTAAATTAGATAGCATGAAATATACAGAAGCATCAAACATGCATAAATCATTCCTAGATCGACACACATACTTGAGCATTGATAAATGAGACTTGTGGAGAAATTCGAAGAAGCTACTGCTAGCTAGAAGAATAAAAAAGAAAAGGTGAAATTCTCACATAGTCTTGAGATGAGAAATCGTTTAAGGTGGTGCGTGTGGGGCGTCCTGCACAATCCAAAAACTAGAAGTCAGAGAAGGGTGTTGAATCCACCAAATCGAAGCCCCAACAGCATCTGATGATCGATCGTTGTCGAAACCCCCGGTAGAGAGCATCGGATCCCGAATTCCTTGATCTTCTCCTTGAAGGCTAGATATAGTTATAGAGGAGAAGATGAAGCGATCCAAGGTGAGCGAGGTTACAGAGGCCAAACATGGACGACGTCTCTGAGAAGATTCAGCCTTCAATCTCGTTTCAAAAGAGCTAGGTCATATTTTGGTAAAGTGATCCAGAGTGCGTATTGTGGATATTGGGTGGGTTTCAACTTTCAAATACAATAAACAAAGTATAATTTTGGAACAAATTTTGGTTTTCCTGTCATCACCCATTCTTTTCATCTGACCAAAGACGAGGACCGATGCTTTTGCTGAACAAGAGATGTAATTTGGGGGTAAAACCCGTAAATATTTGTAACCAACCAATCCCCAGCGTACCAATTATGAATAATTTAATCAAATATGAGCATTGGGCCACCGAATGTTGGTGGCATCTCCATAACAACTCACCGATCAAATTACACGGTGCAAAACTGTTCAATATACACACCAATTCAGAATAGTGCCCAAAATTGGTGTCCTATAGCCCATTTTGTAGTAGTGTCTTCCATCTCCTCCATCTTCATCTTTAGAAGTTTTCCCATGAACCCTAAAAGGGTCCGGGCAATCCTTTGTAATTCCAACATGTAGGTCTCCAAGGTATTCCTGCACTTATAGATCAAATTCGACAGTACAAAGACAGCTAATCAATAAAAAAATTTGTTTCAAGTTTGTGATCCAAACAGAATTTGAAATATATCATGTCATACATTAATATTAATCTAATTAGCCAAAGCATTAAACCCTAAATTTTTAAGGTAGAGAGAGAACCTCAGGGATGTAGGGAGCTCTGGGAAAAGATGGGGTTTCCTTCTAGGGTTGGTAAACATGTACAACCTGTTACCCCAGTCGAGTTTTTGATCTTGGGATTTGACAACAGTTCCATACCCTTCAACATCACCTGGCCTTACTTTGTATCTCATTTTCTCTTCCAAGGGAAGCTTGAAAAATGCCTCTAAATCTTGCTTCACTTTGTCCAGTAGTGCAGAGTTAACTCCATGGTTAACCAACTGCAAATAAAAATTAAATTTAATGTATGCAATGCAAACAGGACCTTCAACTCGAAAATTGTGATTTCCTGCAACTACGCAACTTAGTTCAACGATTAGATTGTTTATTCTTTATCTTTCTGTGGAAGAATCATCTATTCAAAATAACTTAACCAAGTAATCTATAATAATAATAGATCATCTTAATAAAAACTAACGCACTTTGTCATAAAATTGAAATGAAGATGATGGTAAATGGCTAACGATTTTTAATTTTGATAATTTTTTATAAGATTGGGAACTAGAGAATTATGCTTCCTGTTATTGAATTAAATGTTGGAAATAAAAGAGTAAAGAAATTTGTGTCCAGCACCATTTGGTCTAGTGACATAAGTCTCCCATTCGTAAGTGGAAAATCGTGAGTTCGACTCACAATAGATTAGTTATTGTATTTGATAAAAATAAAAACTTTAAATTTGACGGAGTCCCGCTTTAAAATCTCTTTCTGATCTCTCGGTATTATATTTATGGATGAATATAAAAACAAAGTAGCTGCATAAGGGTTACACAAGAATATTATATAGTTGAAAAGAGATCACCAATTATATTATTTTGGTAGGAAAAAGGTGGACAGAAATAACCTGAAAAATTCCCCATTCTTCGCAAGTTGAGTGCAACTTTTCAAGTTCATCTTTGTTTTCAGACTGATTGATTAGGACCAACTGTCTCATGTCAATGGTGGGGATTGTGGCAAGGATAGTCCCATCAGAGACCGGAGACTCCTGATCTGAGATAACATAGTTTTGGGGGACTTCGATCACTGAATCATCGGTGATGAGTTTCTCAATACTATTGACTCCTGAGTCATGATGTGAGGGGCCAAAGCTGCTTCCTGGTTTTGATGATACCATTTGTCTAGTGATGGAGGGTATAGCTAGGTTGGTGATGATGACACAAAGCAAGGCTGGGGTATTTATAGCCAGATCCTTCTTCCTCTCTCTCTCTCTCTCTCTCTCTCCCAGTCTGTATGTACGTTTTTATATTTGGCAATTGTATTAGTTACCTTAAAGAAAACTTATCCTATTTTGGGGGTAGGTGTATCCGACTTGAGATCTCTTGAACACATTAATTGAGAACTTACAAAGCAGTGGAATCCTCACTAAAGCCTTGGAGGGATACTGATAATCATAATTAGTAATTTTTCGTGCAAATAAAACACGTCAATGCGTGTTTTTTAAAAATACTTTCGTACTTCATATTTTTAAAACCAGCTCGTTAAGTTTTTCATATTTTTATAATATGTTTCACCTTCAAGGAAAATCTGGGTGAGGAGAAATCCCCTCAAGGTGAATCTAAGTGAGGAGAAATACCCTTAAGGCGTGATTCTGTGTGAGAAGTAATTCTGTAAATGCAAATCTGTATAAGGAGAGATCTCCTCAAAGAGAATATGGGTGAGGAGAAATCTCCTCAAAGCGAATTTGGATGAGAAGTATTCCCTTCAAGGAAAATCCGAGTGAGGAGTGGAATTCAAGTGATGAGAAATTCTCTGAAGACGATTCTAGACAAGGAGAATTCATGATGAAGAAATTTCAAAAAGTAACTCATTCACTTCATCTTTCTCAATTATATGGGATTGACCTCAATTATATTAAAGCTTCAGACAAAGAGAACATACTATTGGGTTATTATCCTCTTATAGGGGAAACAGTCGGCAACTCTAAAGAGATCTATAACTATCATGTTCATTACTACAATTCGTATTATATGGATCATATGTCTTGGTCTGATTATTGCTTTTTTATACACCAGTGAGAGACTTTTCAACTACCTAGAGTCTCTTTTTGGATGTAGAAGAAGTTGACATTCATATGTATTTATATGTAATTCCAATAAATTGACTCTTTCAAAAACGATATATTTTCTCCTATATCCCCGATATTTCTGATATCTCTATTTTTCAAAGTTCTGATATATATATGTAGATACAATCCTTGCTCATATTCAAAAAACTAAACTTGCTCATGCACTCATTACAGCAAAGTAAAATTACTTTTTTATTCACACGGTTAAATTGTCGTTGCACGTTCGTAAAATTTGCATTGAAATTCATCAACCCTTACCGAGATTATTGAACCACCATTGTAATGCCCCGTACCTTACAGTTTTTACTAGTTACATTTTACCGTGATTGACCGAAGAGTGACTTTTTCTTTAGTCCGGTAAATTAGGAAATTTATTTGAGAATATCGTAGTATATGAAAAATCGAGTTCGTGGACACGTAGTTTGTTTAAATCGGAGTTGTATTGGGGAAGTTGTGGTAAAAAGGGGAAGTTACTATTCCTAGCATGGTTTTTTTTTAAAAAAGGTCCCCCCCCCCCCCCTTTTTCCTTCTTCCTTCTTCCTTCTTTCTTTTTCTCTTCTTTCTTTCTTTCTCTTTTCTGCAAAACCGGAACCCATTTCCGACTAAATCACCGCCACCGGCCGCACTACCGGCAATTAGAGGATCTTCTCTTCCTCCTCTTGCATCTAAGGTAAGATTTCTGACTTGGGTAACCTTGATTTGAGAAGAAATCGGTGAGGGATTTCAAGAAAGGGGAAAATCGGATTTTTCTTTGATCTTCGGTTTCCGGCGGTTTCCGGCCGGATTCTTTGAGGGTTTTGGTTGTTGGGGAGGTGTTGAACGTGTTCCTAACCTTGTTGCAGCTTGTTTTGATCTGTGGAAGAAGATTTGAATGTGTTTGAGCGTGTGAACAGTAACTGTCGAGTTCTTGGTTTTTGTTTGATTTCCCCAGCCATTTCGGCTTGATTTTGGTTGTTGTTGCAGGTATAGAAGTTGATGGGTGTGTTGTTGAGATGATTTTGAACTTGTTTTAGGCTTGAGGTTGTTTGGTTTGAGATTTCTTGGAAAATTGATGTTGGTTAAGGTTGTTTTGATTGTTATGGTTTATAATTTTATGGGTTAAGTCTCTTGGTAAAAGGCTATTGTTGAATTATTTTGTTGGGAATTAGAGAGGAGATTGTGATTTGAAAAGGAAACATTAAGAGAGAATTTGGAGATTTTGGAAAGAGAATTATTTATAATTTGGTGGTTAGTTTTAGTTAAGAAATTGAAATTGTAAGGAATTCCGAAATTCGAGAGTTGAATCCTAAATTGAAGAATTGGTTGTTAGAGGAAATTTTGTGAATAACAAGCATTACTTTTTGAGGGAATGAGTTTTGATTCTTAGATTATTTTCTTATTGAGGTTAATTATATCCTGCCAATTATTACAGGACATACTGAACCCTCGAGCGAGGAGGACACGGGCAGGCAGCAGGATTAGCTGCGAGACTCACTTGTGAGTGCACTTTTATTTTATTTAAATAATGCATGCAACATGGTATTAAATTTATAATGGAATGTTATTTGAGTAAATGTGGTTTTCATGGAAAGAAAAGAATTTAAGGAAAGGAGTTGGCAAGGAGGCTATTCTCGGTGCATGCGTACATTACCTAGTCGGCAGTCCCCTCTAGGTAATAGTCTGGTCGGCAGTCCCCTCTAGACTATATCCCTGTCGGCAGTCCCCTCCGGTGAGTCATCTGGTCGGCATTCCCCTCCAGATGAGGTAGTTAGTCGGCAGTCCCCTCTAACCACTGCCTCCTAAATTCCGGTCGGCAGTCCCCTCCGATGCGTCATCTGGGCGGCAGTCCCCTCCAGATGGCATGAGGTGGCTAGGCAGCAGTCCTCTCTAGTCATCGAGCGATGTTTCATGAAAGGATGGTTTTCAAAGGAATGAGTTGGAATTGTTTTATAAATCCCGCTGCATGTTGGATTTTTATTAACGAGAAAATGGGAAAGCATTCAAGCATTGGTTTCATAGTTTATTTTAGTTTCGTCCACTCACTCTAACGGTTTTTAAATGTTTTCCCCTGGGCCCTTCGGTTTCAAATGCCCAGATTTCAGATTTGCCGAGATCGCGTCCAGGAACTTGGGGCATAGGGAACAGCGCTTCCGTTTTGACTGTAGGTTAATACTTAACCTACCTTGTATGATATCGGCTTAGTTATGTATGACTGCTCTGATAACCATATTAAATTTGGTGAATGTTAATGCTTGAGAATCTGTTATCGTATTGAAGTTAAGGTGACATTCGTGCTTTCGGAATGTAATATATACACTTGGAATGTAAATATTGGAATGTATCTATGAGTGTGAGTTTAGTTTTAAGCATGTCCAGGTTTTGTGAATTGTTGGGTAGCCATTTTAGGGGAGGTTCTGCCGATTTTTCGGCAGGATTTCACTTAAAGTGGGTCCCACAGGCTCGTATCCGGGTTTTGGGGTGAAACTTGGGTCGGGTTCTGTCAATTGAAGATTTCGACTAATAATTTTGTTACACAAACCATGTAAGAAAGGAAGATATATACCCAATCACAGACTATCATCGATCCATGTCTGGCAAGTAAATTTACTGCTTGCATGTCGCATAACATAGTTCAGTTCAACTTCATAGACCTGGTTTGCCAGGAGGCGTGGACAGTATTGTCCATCATATAGCTAAGTTCGATCGAAAAAGAGTCCTAGATTTTTTAGTTAGATTACCAGACACTTAATGTAGACGGAAGAGGGGTATGTAATTAGCGACATGCTCTGATGTCCAATGTTGATCATTTACTGACGGAAGAGGGACAGAGGGTCACTGTACCTTGATCTGGATTCTGGCACTTGAACCTTTATAGTTTAAGGAGCTAGCACATATCTGATTTATGCATGCATATGTGTGTTACCAAGTAAACGAATAATGAAGCAACCTCTGACTTTTTCGTCTTCTTTAATGAATTATTAGCTATGATTTCAGTTGGCTAAAGTCTAAAGATGCTTTTCACAAGTAAACTGCAGAATTATGGTGAAATACTTGCAGCTGATCATTCAACATAACCTACGCTTTGGTCCGTTGCGTAACTGCGTTTTGGCTCGAGAGGGTCAGAGGGTGATACTTATGCTCCGGGTGGGGGAGATTTGATGAACAGCTCAAGAAGCAAACCTGCCCTAAAACTATCTATGAACAATTCATAGCACAGTTGAATTATATCCGATTCAATTAGTGTAACTGCTGGAAGATCAATTCATGTACTAGCTCTATCTGATTTTCTTTTCATTTGTTTAAGTATTAAAAGGTAACAACCAATATCTTTATGAGTACTCAAGTTATGAGTTGCAGCAACATTTGAATCAGCAATGACGCTGTAGAATCCCTAGTTCCAGAAAAAGCAGATAAATATAATAGAATATCAGCTACCCTAAACTTTTCTAACAATTATTTACGGCTATATTATGCACGTGATTATATAAGCTTAGTTCATAATCTGGACAAATAGTGAATCGCGTTTTATATATCATAGTGAACAAAACGTGCTTAATTCATATAGTGTTCAAATTCCATTTCGTTATATATCAATGTCATTCCCTATCATGTCCATGTTATTTTATTTTATTTTTTTATTTTTATTTTTTAAAACACCATCATGTCCATGTTACTTAATGAACCACGTTTTTCTTTTCTGTTTTTTATTTTTTCCAATTGTTATCTAAAGTTGCAAGAGTAGCATCAAGATTGGGGAACATTCTAAAGTCAATACAGTGAAACCGTCATGGATGATGAAAATAATTGCAAACTTGTGCGGAATGGATGATTCACCAACTCCCGAATTTATAGATATGACACTTTTGATAACTTTCTACGGAACTTTGGCATATCAAGAAAGAAAAATTTCTACATAGCTATCATGCATATCAAGTTATCAACCACGTGCACAAATTTCTGTCTTTAAAATTTTTAAAACTCTAGTTTGGCAGTAAATACAAGTGAGGGAAAGGAAACGGGGGAAAATCAAAGGTCTTTTTATTTATATTAAGGATGCGGTATGACAGTCACAAAGATGAAAGATCTAAATCGATGAAAATTCCATAATTAATAGAGGAGAAGCAAGATCCCATAACTCCTCGTATCTCCAACAGAGAGAGATCCAAATCATTCATATACTAAAGTCGGGTTTTCTCTAAACAATTTTCAATTCTTTGAGCCATGCCGTATGTAGGGGACATGGATCAGGCTTTCCTTCCGCAATTGCCCTTTCAGAAAGGGAATAGAACCAACCATTTCTCCATTTAAACTGCAAGCCATTAGACAATCTCCACAGTAAGCAAAATTTAAATAAACTCATTGAGATAGACACAGATTTATGCCTTTCAAAACTAATATTTATGACTTGAGCGCATCTCTGACCTCTTTGACTGCAGTAGGAAAGTGGGCAACAGCTCGTGAGTATGCACATAATCTATCCTCCATGGCTCCTTCAAATACCAATCCCTTCTCAGCTGCTGCTGCAGTGGCAAGCTCTGCAATGAGGCTGGAAACCTGAAAGCATAATATCCGTCAAGCTTTATACTCCTGGAACTTCATATCGACTCAATTCTGTGCTAAACTAAAAGTGGCTCCATGTCACCGTACCTCATTATGTAGCGATTCCTATTGAAATAAAATACATATCAAGTCTTACGCAGTTTTTAAAAATTCAGTCATATTAAAAGTAACCTAGTTATTCTTGTTCGCCATGATATTAACCGATAACAATTTATCATTGAAAGAGACAATTACTAGCCAACCTAAATCATATAGAAGTCATTTAGCTGGATGTAACCCAAGAAAAACAAACCCAAACCCTGATAGAATATAATTTTGATCACCTAACCAAACCCACAAAAGCTGGCTCAACTCTTAAAGAAATAGAACTACGACACAAATCCAAACTTATTCGAAGGTAACACTACCAGACCCAGCTAATGACCACCAGCATCCTATAACAAAACCATATTACTGGAACTAAACCTCTAAGGCATGTTAAAATTTAAAAAAAAAAAAAAAAAATCATGATAATGATGAGAACAATAAATGCAAATATACTAGTATTTCATTTTATATTGTTCAAATCACATTTTAATGCAACAAAACCTCTAATTCTTGTGAGTTGTTAACAGGAAAGTCACGCATATTGATAAAGTAACAATCACAGCAAAGGAAGCAACCTTTCAATTGTACTTGTTGAAAATCAACAATCTGATATCCCTGTAATCAAGGAAGTAATACTCAAGGAATTGTAACCTATTTTGTAAATCTGATTAAGAAGACTTCTACTCTACCCAAGTATATGCTAAAATGAAATTACATTCCTTTGGTACTTGAGGAAAGCATTGAAGCAGGTGATTGTCACATTTTCAGGCCATCTAAATGATCATTTGATTCAGTTGTAGACTAGGAATATAGACATAAAACCATGCATGCTTACAAAAGGACAGTGTTATGAAAAGCAAACATTACCAAAAAAAAAGGCGCTCAATCACTAAGTGTTACCCTATTTGATTTCAGTCATGCCATAAAAAAGATCAATCTCTCTTCACAATTCAGAAATATGTAGCTCTGTTCTGTTCACTAATATCTTTGTAATTTCATAAACTTACTATCGACAGTCAATTCAGGATAGACAAAAGAGATGGACAACAGGAAATATCCATTCTCTTCAAATGGCATTTCCCAATTGATAAATGCTTACATATTGCATAAAGAAGTCAAAGTTATTTGTTAGTCATGGAGCCAATTTTCACCATCATCTTGCTGAAGGAAGAAGGTTGATTTTATTCTCTTTTTTCCATCTCAAAGGAAAGTGATAGAGTAAAGAATGCCTACCTCAGAGCAGTAGTCTTTCTCTACACCACCTACAGTTGTTCCTGGATGACGAGCTCCAACAAGCATAAATGCTGAAATCCATATCAACTTTTCCAACATCTGCTTCTGAAATGCTTCCTTGTCAAGAACCTGCTTCAAATTTTGGTTCATTAATACAATGCTTCAGAATTATTAACTTTGACCCCATACCAAAGGTTAAAAGCTAGAACTTGGCAAACCCATTACTGTGACTTCCTCATTACCAAGAAATGACTAAACAACCCCACTTCCCACAAAACAACAATGGGTGAAGAAAAAAGGAAAAGAGGTTATATAAAAGTTTTTTTTTTTTTCTTTGTTAACCTTGCAAGTGAGGCCTCCAGCATGTAATCTGTCAGCTACTGCAGATGCCCACTTCCCATATGATGCTGTCAGTCCTTCAGGATTGGTATCGGTTATTCCATCAACTGGAGGTTCTCCCAGCTTGGAGACAGCAAAATATGCTAACACTTGGTTCGCATCACCAAGACCTTTACTTTCAAGCCATGGTTCCAGCATTCCATTCTGGAAAAAAACCAAATCTGCCAAAGTGTCAAGTCCATTGTGTCACATGCAAACCCATAAGGAAAAACCCAAAAGAAATTTTGCAAATGAAGAAGATGATTCACAAGATATGTAGTTCTTCTTTTTCTGGTTAAGCAATAAAACTTCACAATGACAAAGACCAAGATACAACAGCTAAACATGTGTTTTATAATTTAACTGAATATGTTGTGAAAATAAGCAAATTTGGTGTCAGCCAGCAATAAAATAACAACTAAGCAAATGGTAAAGGGGTGCCAAAAGCAAATGGTAGGAAAGTGTTGTCATGAACTCCAAAATTTTAACCAAAATAAAAACAGTATCGAGTAAAGGCAACAAATAATGATAAACGAATGGACCAATCTAAAAGAAACATAAAAGAAGTCAGAGGACAAATGCTCAGCTACACTGCATTCTATGTCAATAACAAGAACATAGAAGCCAGGTTCAAAATTTAGTCTCAGAATTTGAACCCACATGATTGTGGTAATACCACAATAGTTACATTCACAAAATTATGGCAAGAACAAACACTTGAGCAAGGTAAGCTACAAAACCTTCTGCGTATCTGATAAGGAAGACCAAAGAAACAATCCAGAACCATAGGGAAACAAAACTGGTGTTTACTAAGCTGACCGCAGAGGTAAACTTAAAGTACAATACCTATATATTAGGAAAGCACACAAAAGAAAAATCTAGACTTCCTTTACTATCATACTTGGTGTTTTAACTTTTGAGTCTATCAATCAAGCCAATCCTAAGCAAACAATGTCTGTCAGCAAAAAAGCTATAATCTGCTGTTTCGACTGAGAGTACTTCAGACCTTCACCACAGACAGGTCTTAAAGCCAAAAGGATTCATGTATAGCAAAGAATCAGGTAAAAACTGCGATAAAAGTAAACCAAACTGTTAAGTGTTCATTAACAAACACCAGGTTATTGATAATCAATCAGAAATTCATTTGCAAACACCTGAATTTCAATCAAACAGCTAACCAATCAATCCAGTCTATAGAGATTGTCTTACCGTTCCATCTGGGCCTTGGAGTGGACTCAAGAACAGCCTCGAGATCATCATTTCTAGTACAAACCATTATTGGGCCTTCAAAGTCAAGAGGCACAGGCTCTCCTCTTTTGACCAGCAAGTCATCACAATTACCCATGTCATTTAAGGCCTTCCCAACCCTTCCGGCGCCGACTATGACTGCAGGCACCACCTTGGTTTTGGTGGATATGGAGGCCATGGCAGTGGCTCTGGAGGCTTTGGCTCTGATTCTTAGAGCGAGCCTCGAACTGGGTTTTGTCGTGAGGTGGAAGAGAGTGGAACTAGAGAGTGTTAGTGTCATGTTGGCCATTGGTGGGAGTGTCGGAGAGGATAGATGTCATGGTGACTCTCCTTGGGCTTTCAATGAGGTTTGTTTCACGTCGCCCACAAACAAGAGGAGAGGTGAGAGAGATGGGCCACTCGTTTTGCCATAAACGATAGCGTCTGCGAAGATAAATCAGGTTAAATTAAGAGATTGTTTAAGGATATCTCTATTTGTGTTTGGCCCAAACTCTAGGTTACTTGACCTAGTGGTAATAGGGTTAAATTAGAAGGATCTAGATTCCTATTCAATGTATGATTACTTTCCTTGTACGATTGAGATTCTATGCATTGTAATCCTCTATATAAAGAGGCCCCAATTATCAATGAGAATACACAGCAAATTTCTCTCAATTTCAGTTTCTCTACAACACGTTATCAGCACGAGCCCTAACCCTAGCTTTAGAAACCAAAACCCCAGAAATTGATCAAGCTCCACCGGATTAGCCTTGCCTGCGCTACTACTGCCCCCGCAGCCCCCGCGTCGCAACTCAACGCTAACCCTACCAGGTTAGCCTCGCTGCCCATGCAGCGCCCGCAAGCCCTGCTTGCCTTCTGCCCTCGCGCGCTCGCCTGCCCTAGCGACCGCGACTCACCAGCGACCTCGCGGCATCCCCGCAGCGTCCTCGCGGCATCCCTGCAGCATCCTCGCGGCCCTGCATTCTCGCAACACCGCGACCCTGCGACACAGTCCACATTCGCAACCCCGCGACACGCCCACGATACCGCGACCCCCGCGACACCGCGACCTCGTGCCCTCGCGACTCCGCGATTCCGCGACCCTCGCGTCTTCGCTACCACGCTGCAATCCTACAAGTCTGCATACTTGCACTAGGACTGAAGCTCGTCTCCAATCCTACGACAAGGACCATATGTGTTTTGCAATCCTAAGAGGTAAACTTTTCTAAAAGTTCCTGTTTTTGAAGTTTTTCATTCTTTTCTTCTTTTCTCGGGGACTTGCAACCTCCCCTCTTCTACCTCCCTTTCTTCTTCATAGGGGAGACCGAATTAAGCCGAACTGTGGGGGTTCGTGCTCACTCCAAGCTTGGAGCTTGTAGAGTCCTCCAAACTTAGAGTTTGTAGAGAATTTATGATCGACCACTTGCATCATTGTTTCGATCTAATCCAAAATCCCTCTTGGAATCGGATTTTCTTGGAAGCGACTACGCTCAGAAAATCCCTAATTTCTTGGAAGTGACTACGCTCAGAAATTTTATATGTTTTCGTAGTAGCCTTTCACGCTCCGAAACTAACCCTAATTTCTTGTTCTCTTTCAGGATGAGTAACCTGAATAAATTGGACTTTGCTCCATTGGGAACAACTGGCTCTGAATATCACAGGTGGGTTCGTGATGTCCGCCAGCATCTCAAGGCCGATGGAATCCTGGATACGATTCTCGAGCCTAGCTAGGACGTGCTAACTGTTGAGCAAGCTCAAGCTTTGGAAGCAAATAGAGCAGCCTTAGAGGCAAATAAGGCGAAAGCCATCATCCTAATGACTCCTCATATGGATGATTCGCTCCAGTACGAGTGTATGAATGAAGAAGACCCCAGAAAGCTGTGGGCCTCACTCGAAGAAAGATTTGGCAACGTCCGTGACTCCTTCTTTGCTTCCTGACCTAGAAGTGAGATGGCATAGCCTCCGCTCCTATGATTTCAAGTCAGTTCTTGACTACAACTCAGAAGCACTTCGCATTAAATCCTTAATGGAATTCTGTGGTAAAGAGATCACAAATGCGATGTTGATTGAGAAGACTCTCTCTACCTTCCCCGTTTCTGCATTGATGGTTGCTAAGAACTATCGAATTGATGTTACTGCAGGACGGATCATAAGGTTTCATGAGCTCATTGGAGCTATGAATGTCACTGAAAAGTATGACAACATCCTTGTGAAGAACTATAATTCGAGATCCGTGGAAATAGAGCATATTCCGGAATTCAATTATAGTTGTGCCCCTAAGAGAAGGCGCCAAGAGCAAAACCCTAACATTAGGGATACTTCTGGACTTTCTGGTCCATATAATCGCTCTACTTGGGAACGTAATCGCCAAAATAGGCGAACACGGAACCGAAGAGGTCAACGTGGAAAGAGAGAGGGAGGCAACGCCTCTGGCCATGTTGGTGGCTCCACCAACACTAAGAGCCATCCTAATGACGCTTTCAAAGTGCCTCAATCAATGGAGTTTGAGAAAAGAGATGTATGATCTCAATGTGGAGTGTCTGATCATTGGGCACACATTTGCAGAGCTCGTGAAGAAATTGTCACCGCCTACAAAACATATTGTGAAGCAAGAGAAGCTCACTATGTAGAACAAGAAGATCAAGAAGATGATCTAGAGTGAAGGGTTGAAGACTACGAATCTGGCTGGGATCAATAGATCGCCAATTCTGTTTAAGTCTTTATTTTCCAAGAGATGTAGGCAATTGCCATATTATTTTTGTAGTAGATGTCTATGGTTTAGTCTTTCTTCAAAGAGGCGTACTCAATGTAAATGTGATGTCTAGGAAGGTTTTGAGATAAGTGGTAATTAAGCGAGCTTTGCTCCACCGACATCTCCCTACTCGATCACCTGGTCACATTTGCGTTGGAATTACCGAAAGAAGTTAGACGACTACCATTGTTTTGCATTCGCTAAGCATTTGGATTAGATTCTCCTAATGGTTAAGAGACAATGATGTACTCCGTTGGCTTATGAATAAAATTTTGAGTTTTTTTCATTATGACTCCATTTTGATTCATGAGCATGTTACTTTGTGACTACGATGGCTGGGCCATCAGTATTAATTCAAGGACATGGAATAGCCCAAGTTCTCTTTGCCAAATGGCACCTTGATTAATGTCACAGAAACTCTCTACGCTCCTAGGGCAACTCGCACATATGGATAGCCAACGGATTCCATGCGAAAACGCATGTAGAGAACAGAAATGAGTTCCTTTGCAATGCCTCTAATGATTGCGAACGATGGCGCATCTTAGAGAAGTTTATGTGTCTCTCTAGTGGACTCTATGTCACTATTCGAGCTATTAAATCCAATAAAGTTATGAGAGAAGATCTCTTGGATTTAGACACATATTGGCTTTGTCTCGACAGGATAAGTCACCCTGGTCATGATATGGTGATCCGTCTACTAAAGACTTCACATGGACACCCTCGAGCGAAATGAAGCAAGAATCAAAAATTGGTTCCTGGACTTAGCAAGACCGTAACAATTGCAGCATCTGGCGCTGCAGCTGTCTTGGAGCGCCATATGGCCGCCCAAGTCCCTTGTGACAACGCCATATATGGCGCTACCCATGGCCATGACACCATGGATGTCAATCCCCATGGTTATAACGCCATGGATGCCACTTCCCATGGTCATGACACCATGATGGGTGATGTAGTCACAAACTTTGCTTCAATATGCGTTTCAAACGCTCAGGCCCAACCAAAACTCTCCTTGGTTGCTTCTAAGGCCTCTCGCTCATTTTACGAAGCCATTTCCTTAAGAAAATTAGGACTGAGACCGTCCTATGCAAAGGATATGAAAATACTCATTATGTTCTTACATAGAATCCGTAGGGATTCTGTGGACTGATTCCACCAACTTGCGGACGTTTAAATATCTCATGATGTTGGTTGATATGCAAACACGCTGGTCACGTGTTGTGCCATTGTCCACTTGTAATGCTGCTTATGAAACACTCCTAGCACACATCATATGACAACGGGCTCACTCCCCGAATCATCCTATTCAATCAATTGGATTTGACTATGCTAGTGAGTTTACATCGAAGACTTTCGATAGTTATTGCATTTGGGACTGATGTTGGACATCATATTCCCATGAGCACACCCAAATGGTCTCGCGGAAACGACTACGATGGTAGTCCGGACATTGGTAATGCGCACCAATATCCGCCTGGGGTGATGCAATATCGCATGCAGCTATGCTAATTCGTCTACGACCTACGACTCAATGTCTCTCTGCGTTACAGCTAGTGACTGGGTACAAGTATTTTGTACTTACGCACATTTGAGTGAGCCATTTATGTGCCAATTGCGCCGCCACAGCGCTCTATAATGGGTCCTTACAAACGAATGAGCAACTCAGTTGGATTTGAGACTCCAACAATCGTCCGCCACTTAATGCCCTTGCTAGGCGATCTCCTTACCGCTAGATTTGCGGATGTCACTTTGATGAGACAGTCTTCCCGTCGTTAGGGGGAGATACGAACACGAATGTTCAACAGGAACGACAGGAATTGTCGTAGTCTGTCCCCACTATGTCTCATCTCGATCCCTGTTAAAGTGACGAGATCACACAAATATGCTGCAAACATGCCTGCAAGGATGGACGTCCCTACGAGAGGACGTAGCGCCACCCTACACAGAGGTAGGCATGACGCCAACGCCATAGAGAGTGGCACTCTGGCATTACAGGCCATGGCCCCATCTAGGATGCATGGGAGGCCCGTGGGTTCGAAGGATACTTTGGCACATTCCAATCCTTTGATCATCGACACTCAAAATCCGTCTCATGAGAATCTTCTGGGTTATGGTTATCGTTGGGGGACGCCTCAACGTTAGAACCCTATTCCTGAGAATATAGAGCTCTATGAAAACTTACACTAGTGTACATGAGATGTGGGATAGAAACTCCATCATAATTGATGATGTAGTCGCGCATTTCGTTGCGCATGAGTTTGTTGAGTCTGATGATATCGAACCATGCTCCGTTGATGAATGAATGCCAACATAGAGAGATTTGGCCCAAATGGAAAGATGCGATCCAGGTTAAGATGGATTCTCTAACGAAGAGGAAGGTTTTCTGAGCTAGTGATGCCAACACCTCCTGACATAAAACCTATTGACTAATGGGTCTTCGTTAGAAAGCGTGATGAGAAAAAGAGATGGCAATCTCGCCTTATGGCGCAAGGCTTCTCACAAAACGCTCTGGAATCGACTACGATGAGACATATTCTCTCGTAATGGATGTCATTGCACTCCACTACCTTGTCAGTTTGGTAGTTTCCGAATAACTGAACATGCAGCTTACAAATGTGGTCACTACGTATCTCTATGGGGATCTAGATACGGAATATACATGAAGGTTCATGGTGAACTTCATTTACCCAAGTCAAGTGGCTCTAGACCACGGAGCGCGTTTACAAAGAGGTTGAAACGCTCACTAAAGTGACTGCTTGATTGGGAAGGGATATGCCAACGCGTTTACATAACAAGTTTCGGATTCAATCGCGGTTCATGTTGGACATGATCTTCATTGGAAGCCCTTAAAGAGTTAAGGGAAACTGCTGAACACTAGAAATCCGAGTTTTAGATGAAGGATTTTGGGAGAACACGATTATGTCTCGGTTTGGAACTTGAGCATCGTGCTGATAGATGCTTAGGCATTTTGACAAGGTCTAGCCTTCAAGCACCCCCATGATCGTTCGTAGTCTTGATCCTGAAAAGGATCCTCTTCGTCAAAAGGATGATGACGAAGATGTGCTAGAGGCAGAAGTGCCTTACTTGAGTACAATAGGCGCATTATTGTACTTAGTTAAATGCACAACACCGGACATCTCATTTGCAGTAAGCTTGTTAACTAAGATATAGCTTTGCGCCAACGCGACGCCATTAGGATTGGTGTAAAGGATATCTTTCAGTACTTGAGATGTGCGATTGATATGGGCTTGTTCTATCCCTACAGAGAGATGATGGATTCGGACCCATCACACACCAGGAACGCCGCCAACACTGGCCTGCGTCCCCTCTCCCCATCCCAAAACGAAGTTAGCGTTTTGGAAGGTTTTGCTGATGCTGGGTATCTCTCTGACCCACACAAAGGTCATTCCCAAACTGGTTAAGTGTTCACCATGGGTAAAGACTGCGATATCTTGGAGGTCTACAGAATAGACCCTAGTCGCTATATCTTCGGACCATGCAGAGAGTAATGCTCTTCACGAAGAGATTCGTGAATGTATATGGATTGGATCCATAATTACGCATGTTCGAACAATTGTGGTTTGAAGTCTACCATAGATGAGCCTACGAGCATTTAGGATAATGCAGCTTGTTTTGAACAAATGAAGCAAGGCTACATCAAAGCGACAACACCAAGCTTAATCAGCAACAACAGACTCTCCTCAAGATCAAAGTGAACTAGGTTCGATCTGAGGACAGTGTGGCAGACTTGCTCACTAAGTCATTGTCTAAATTCCACTTTCGAGAAACATGTTGGTAGCATCGTTTACGGAAGTTATCCGAACTCCCATGACCGTAGTCATCAGGGGGAGATGCAGACATCAGGGGGAGATGTCTACATGTATGGTCTCGAAACGTGAAGGGTGTGTTGTGCTCTTTTCCCCTTCAACCGAGGTTATTTTTGTCCCACTGAGTTTTTGTTACTCGGCAAGGTTTTTAACGAGGCAACGAGAGAAGCACCGCGTTTGGACAACACAAGGGGGAGTGTTTAAGGATATCTCTATTTGTGTTTGGCCCAAACTCTAGGTTACTTGACCTAGTGGTAATAGGGTTAAATTAGAAGGATCTAGATTCCTATTCAATGTATGATTACTTTCCTTGTACGATTGAGATTCTATGCATTGTAATCCTCTATATAAAGAGGCCCCAATTATCAATGAGAATACACAGCAAATTCCTCTCAATTTCAGTTTCTCTACAACAGAGATTTCATTAATCACCTAGCAAATTTTACGGCGGATATATTGGTAAATCATGGTCACTCTTTTAGAGATAATTAAATTTGGCAACACGTCCTTCCTCTATCTGCTATTTAAGCGTTTAATTTTGACTTGTCTATCATGGAATGTCTTTTAGAGGGGTATTTAAGTTTTTTGTTGTAGTTTTTTTTATTTATCAAAAACACAAAGAAAGAAGAACATTACTTCGCTAACCAGGTCTGGTTAGCCTAAGTTGACTACAGCCAGTAAGGGATGGACATCTATCTATTAGGGCTGGGCATTTGGCCCGAAACCCGGCCCGGATCCGGCCCAAACGGTCCGGGCCCTTTAAAAAAATTTGTCAGTTTCATAAAACCCGGCCCGAAATCATTATATAACGGGCCGGGCTCGGGCCTTATAATTAGAAGAAAAAAAAAGCCCGAAGGCCCGAATCATGTATAATTCCTTTAGACTATTTTATTTTTCTTCTTTTTTCTGTTACAACTATTCTATTCTTTTCTCTCTCCATTCACACGATCTCCTATTTTTTCTCTTCTTTCAAGATACTCCTGTCTCTTCTTGTTTCTTTTCTCCCCTTATTTTATTTTTTTCTTCTCTCTTCAGCTCTTCTTATCTTCTTCTTCTTCTTTTCTTCCCATACGCCTCCAGCCTCCTTTCTCTTTTCTTTTTCTTTTCCCTTCTCTTCCTAGTCCTCCTTCCCATCAGATTAATTGAATCAGAGCTTGAATGGCAGTGAACTGAGTGATCACATATTTACCGTATTGTATGCCGTGGAACAAGGGGTAGAAATAACAGACGGCGGCGATTAGGCGGTCGGGGGCGTCGACTGAGTGGTCACCCTTGGAGTGGGTGGTCAGGAGTCTTCTGGGTTTGACTGGATTGGTGGAGAGGTGGGTGAGAGTGAGAAGAGATTGGTGGTTTAGAGAGAATGGGGAGGAGATTTATAGGTATTTTATGTCACTGTGTTACAGTATGGGATTTGAGACCTAAATAAGGCTTAGAGTGTGGCTACTAGATCTCTTATTCTCTGCTTAGAGTGTGGCTACTAGATCTCTTATTCTCTAGTTAGGGTTTGGAGCAGATCTGAGAACAACAGCTCATTGTTCTTGTTTTTTTTTTTTTTTTTTTTTAACCTTTTGGGCCCGAAAAGCCCGAAAACCCGGCCCCAAAAAAACGGTTCAGGCCCAACTCGGTCCCAAAACTGAAAAAATGTTATTTAGGCCCGGCCCGAAAATTTCGGTCCGGGTCCGGGCCCTATAAATTTTACACGGGCCGGGCCCAATCCCAGCCCTGCTATCTATTTAAATTTTTTTAATGTTGTTTACACAACTAACGGAAAAGAAGAGTTACATTTTGACCTGCATGAATACGGTGCAAATTCGGGCAAGGTCCTGCACCTCATCAACTCGCATTTTTTAAAATTTTACTTCAGTATAAATTTTAATATATCTTCTTTTTCTGATTGGTTACAATTCCAAGCTCATGTAGGTTTGAGTGCACCTGATCACCAGTAATCCTAATTCCTAAACACCATGACCTCATTTCACATTCTCTTCTGAAAGACTGAAACTCTCTTCTCTCTCACCGCTTCAAAAACACTTCTCTCTCGACCTTCTTCTTTGATCAAACCCTGCTCCACTCTCTCTCGACCTCTCAATCCTTCTCCGATCAAACCCTGCTCCCCTCTCAATATCAGGTTGAAAATAAATAAACCGGACCCAACCCGAAACCGCACTAAAAAATGGTGCAACCTAATTAAACAGTCCAACCCATTTAAAATGCGGCTGCAGTTTGAAATATGGCCCAACCGAGAGAAGCTGATTGGTTGCGGTTTGGGCCTAAAACCGCACCCTGCCCAGGCCTAGAATTGGTTGAGATGATTATGTTGCATATGATTAGAGCTACGGAGAAGGTCACTATAATGGTGAAGAAGAATCTCCAATAGCCCATGGCTCTCTCTCAGGCAACGAACTATGCCTGAAACTGTGGACTGTGTGTGGACTCTGAGGGCTACTGTGGAGAGCAATTTCACGGTAAAAGAAGCAGTTTTTAAGCTCCTTTATTCTTGTTCTTCTTTCTTCTATTCGCCTCAGTTGCGATTTTAAAAGTGAAAAGTTTGTGCGCATGTTTCGATTTGATTCTTCACTCTTTTCTCTCTGTGTCGAGCAAACAAACCGACCGTATCATTTGGGCAAAAGACAGCTGATAATTGGCTCTGAGGAAGACACACAAGAAACCAAAAATGAGGCTAAATGTAGACGTACAAAACAGCCAAATCTCATAAAAATTTCAATTTCTCATTTCACTATCTATACAATTGGAGATACATTGTCCCAATTAAAGGGTACAGCTATAATATTACAAAATTACGAACAACACATTCGATCTCGAAGAATCCTACCACCTTTAGCAATCCAGACACAATGGTAGAATGGTACACCACACCAGACTGGTCCCGAGGCACATGTAGCACACCACCATCCAAACTCGAGAACATTCAACTCGACCGCCGACGGTTGGACACTGAGGTACAGGAAGCAGGGCCGGCCTTGCTGCTGGGCAGCATTGGCGACTGCACAGGGCACAACAAAGAGAGGGGCACCAAATTTTTAAAATAAGATTTAATATATATATATATATATATATATATATATATATATATATATAATTATATATAAACGTTAAAAAAAAATTGCAGATTTCTAGACGTAATTATTCCAACATCTTTTCTTTTTCTTTTTCCAATTGCACGCACAACGCCGTTATTCCAGCGTCTCTTACTCTCTCCCAAACCTTGAAATCAAGCAAATTTTTTTTTTAAATTGGTTTCAATGGTTGTTCAATCCTTCAATTTCTTCTCATCATTTATCATCACCACTATTTCTCCTCTCTATGCTTATGTTCTTCTACGGTGTTCATACGAATTCTTCGGGTTTCCATCAATATAGGCTGAGGTACAAATCAAAATACGTATTAGGTGTTTTTCAATTTTGATTTTGGGTTACTTGATTTCTGGGTTCTATTGATTGCTAATTCATTTTCAATTTTCAATATTAGGTGCAATTGGAAGGTGGAGTTCCAAGTCGATCTCGAGCAGAAAAGGAAAAACAAGAAGGAGCAAAGTTGATTCCACGTTTTATTGTTCTATGCTCAAGTATTTATATTCAAAGTTTAGTAGACTAATGTTTGGCTTCTCTTTAAAGATCTCAATTATTGAAGACTTCTTTTTTTCATTTCATTTTATTGATGTATGTATATATATATTTTTCGCCCAGGGCCTTGAAAAACTTAGGACCGGCCCTGACAGGAAGGTTGCCAGGTTGGTACCATTCTGCCTTTAACACCACCGCGGAGGACAAAGACATATACACATCGCCCAAAATGATGGTAACGTGCGTCACCACCTCCGCTATAACCACCAAACACCATCGCGCCATCGCAGCGGTACTGGGGAACCATGCTCGCAATTGGACCCTCTTCAGCTCCACCTTTTGTAGTACAGCTCAAGAACTTCAACCCATAAGCGCCATGGGCCCAACCCTAGTGGGATACTGAAGATGAGGGTGCCTGAGATTTCGTCATCAGACTCAATCCAGGCTTGAGATTTTGCCACCAGACTCAGAACACCATTATCATTGCCTATCACTAAAAGCCCAGATTTCAGAAGCAAAAGGTATACGAGGAAAAGCAAAGCCACAGACGTTTGTGATACTCCCCCTCACCCCGGTACTTCTATTTATAGGGTAAATCCCACCAACTAGGTCGTCACCCATTGGCTCGAGTAGAGCGACACTTATTGCCATAAAAACACACGCGTTTTTTGAAGACTTGAAAATATTCAAAGCGCATTAAAAGCACAACAAAAACAAGGTAAAAGGGGCAGGCAGTTACAAGGATACCACAACAACTCCAAATCTCCAAAATAAATTCACATATCAAGAACGGATCGTCTCAAGCAACATCCACATCAGCAACACAGACCACAAATAAGAAAATAAATAAAACTACACATCCCCTAAACATCTCAAAGAGCGAATCCCTCGTTGCCCGGCACTAGGACCATGACCCCCGGGATCGCTTGCCTCCACCTTGGTACCCTCGACACTATTGCCCTTGGCCCCTAACCATCTGAGCGGCAACCCTGCGAGGGGGCGGATTCACCAAGTCGTGTTACAGCTTCGCGACCCGCGGCCTCCTCATGAGCCTTGGCCTCACCCTCAGCAGCTAGGTCTGCTCGCAGGTCCTGAGTTATCTTCTCTTTGTCCACCCACCCCCTCGCGATAGCCACCTTGGTCCAATGCGTACACCCTCGATCAAAAGGCCTGCTTCATCTTCGCAGCAGAGGCAGGACCTCGTTCATATGTTACTCGCCCATCGATCCCCACCCTCCCTCCTGACACGAAGCAACACATTATTGTCTAGAGTACGCTCTCTCCTCAGCTCCATGCAACTGTAGAACAGGGTTTTGCCTATTCTTCTCCGAGTCCTTCAATTGCGCCCTCGTACTCGCCAACCCTGCGCTAAGTCACTCAACCTCGACGCCCCTCAAGTGATTGACACTGAGAGGTCGAGCCAATGCACCTCGGCCTCCAATTCACTCGCCAAGGGAGTCAAGCGGCCAACCATGATTTGATACTCGGCGAGTCGAATGACAAGACGGTCAAGCTCATCTCTTAACCCGCTGAACTGTTGCACAACGCCTTCCAACTCCTCATTACTCGAACCGCAGCCTGGGTGGCGTCACGACTCATAATCACCGTCTTTCCATGATTGTTAATTTAGGTGACCCACATACAAAGCAGGAAATCAAAAGCCTATATTTGTTTTGGGGGAAAAGCCTATATTTGTGCCCAAAACAAATTTCAGTATGGTCATGGAAATCATTTTTAGAAGATCTTTAGATTCCATCATGAAATGTACTGTTTACTAAACAGCATAAGCATTCAGCAAGAGTATGAGTAGAACTACTTAAAAATGACAAGGGAATTATGGAGTGCAAGAAAGTAAATAGTACAATTTTAGACAACAATGAGAAAGGAATTATGCATAGGAAGGAAATACAGCGTGCAATGAATGGGCGCGAGAGCTCCAATGAAGTTTATATTTGATCTTGCCATTCAAAGATCGATGAAGAAAGTGCTCAAGGAGGGGGTAAAATCTTTCCGGAGCATTTCCCGAACCCAACTTTGTAGCCATTTCCCTGCAAGGATAACAATAATTAGATGTCAATAGTTGGATCTTTGCAACTAGTATTAGCAGCTCTAGACCTACTACTCTACTAGTATCAGAATGTTCCTTAACCTAGTAGGATAGTCGGTAATTATGTGAAATATAAATTGCTTCAGGAGAACAAAAGCAAATACTACAACATCATATATAGCTCAATGAATCATGATAGAAAGATTAGAAACGTGCTGAAAATCAAGTGCCTTTTGAAAAAAAATTATGAAGAGCAAAAACAATCATTATAGCAGGATAAGAAGTTTAAAGAGCAAAACAGGTTTCAAAAATGTTTTCGAACATATTAATAACTTCACTAATGTTCATTTTACTTTTGTTTTTTCTAAAATATCATCCTTCGTTTTATTAATATTGAAGACGATTAGAAATATCAAGGGTAATAAAAGGGCATGTAAGGTCAAGAACCTTGCTAAAACCAGTAATGATGACTTCATCTCCATCTTCAAGAAATTCACGAGTAACGCCGTTTAATGACAACGGCTTATCCCATGTCAGCTCTAGCAAGCTTCCATAAGATTCTGGTTCCTATTAGCAGATACAAGATAAATATTAACTTCACTCAAGCAATATAGGGATATGTTAAATTCATAATATCAGAAAATGAACTGAAATCATACAGGTCCACTGATGGTCCCAGTTCCAAAGAGATCTCCAGGCCTTAAGTTGCAACCATTGATAGTAAGGTGTGCTAGCTGCTGAGGCAATGTCCAAATTCTGTAGATGAGTTGCAGATAATTAACATATATTTACAAAAGGAACACCGTTCTAAGTGTTATGATGGCCGAAAGATTGGTAGTGCGTACAAAATAGTGAAAATACCCTACACTTGTACATGAGTAACAAAACTACTCCAGAGGAGTTGTACGATTTGTATCATGTAAGACTAAACACTATTGAAGATGTAAATAGAGAGGAAATCCTTACAAGTGGTTGAAATTACTCTTTGTGACCACAGATGAGCGCCTCTCTCCAGCTGGTTTAATTCGAACCTTGCAGTTAAAAGGCAGTTTGATCATCATCTCAACAATGCAATGGCATAGGAAAAGCAAAGTAGAAACTGCGAACGTACTTCCCAAGACTGAAAGAAATAGGCAGGGAGGGTACCTCTAATGTTATGTCATAGCTTTCGGAGATATTTTCAGCGACATAGGGCAATAGATGGGGGTGCTGCACTTCAGAGCACACATCATATAAGAACCATGAAATACAGCTTCAATAATTACAACACAAAACCAAAATTAGGGTGATATGCACCAAAACAAATAGATATGAGAAACACGTACCTTTTTGGGAGGATCACAGGAAAATGGTTCTAGAGCGTCAAGTGTCACTATCCAAGGGGATATTGTAGTTCCTAAATATTCACAAATTTACACATAAAATTAAAGTCATGCAATCATTTGATTGAGCACAGTGCTCCAATCACGTAGTGTATCTTTATCAATGGAATTTAAGAATGGAGCGTGATAGTTTTCAGTGCTTACCAAAACTTTTTCCAAGGAAAGGCACACTGGGAATAAATTCCTTTGCCTGGATATCTCTAGCTGTGAAAACCAACTTCTTATCAAATACAACCAACTGCAGAACATGAAGGACAAGAACTGAAAGAAACATGAAGCAAGCATACCAATCCAGCCATTCATCAAGACAAGTCCAAAAATGTGATCTGCTGCCTCATTCACATCCACCGGATTCCCTAATTCATTTCCAGGACCAACTACAGCAGCCTACAAGCAACATGATAATGAACGATGAGAATAACCAAATTTATGAGTTCGACAGCATCAAAGAGTAATGTAATAGCATAAGGCTAACCATTTTAAGCTCAAAATCTAGTTTCGTTGCAGGACCAAAATATAGCAAACCGCCTGGAGGTTTTCTGATAAAACACATGAAAGAGTAAAATATAAGACTAAAATACTCGTAAGTGATGACAGAACGAAATTTCTACATGGATGGGAAGTCCAGCCTAATCATGGTTCAAATACACACTCTTTCAGGAAAAGAGTGAGCACCAAACTCAAAAGTTATTTAAAAAATGCGACAGGTGATTGGAGGCACAACCGATCGTTAAGCTTTACAATTAACTTTCCCATCACCCTCCTTATAAACCAAATATCGTACACAAGAAATATAGCGTCAAAATACTAATATACTACCAATTCTTCAGAAATGAACCATTACCACCAAGTGAGCAATGTTCAACACCCCACCTTGGACGTAAAAATGTCTCAAGAGACACCTCTCTGATTGACCTGGGTCGAGTAATGTCAGTTCCAGAGATAACAATCGACGAAGCTCGTCCATGATATGCAATTGGTAGGTCCAACCTAACACGAAATAAAACTTGTTCAATTTGTAAACGATCAAAGATACAGGAATAAATTTCTGTGTTGTGAGAACCTAAACCCACGTACCAGTTCAGTGGAATTGCCTGACCTGCCTTATAACTAATCTTGGCCCTGCAGTCGTGTACGTGATCCATCGATGAATAGAAGTCTGTGAAGTCCCCAATCGCCACAGGAAGCAGCATTTCCACCTCGCTCTACATATTCATAAGGACACACACAGAAAAGTAGCATTCAAAACGCGGAAGTTGCAATAAACATATGGTAATAATTTTCTGGATTATAGATTTCTCATACCAATGGAATAAGTGATTCCTGCTTTAAACTTTGATTGTCACGCAATGTTGGCTCAGTAGCTGCATCATTAGTCAACCAAACTAAACTTAATCATCAATTTAGTGAGGTCAAACTTAAGCGAGGATAAGATTGCAGCATACATACATGAAAGTAGCTTCTGAAGTGTAGCACGTGCTTCCTTCCAAGCAGGTCGTCCCAAGGCCAAGAACTTGTTCAAATTAGGCTAAGAAGCAAAAACAGAGCAATCAATTTTACAGGATTAATCAGCATATAATAATCATGATTACTGAACCAACGGACCTGAAAAAAGCAATCGGAGTTTCTGAGGATCGGACCGTTGAAGAGACCGGCGGCGGCGATTGCTGACAAGTCCAACACATAATCGCCGATGGCCACGCCCGGTCGAGCCTTTGAAGCCGGTTTTGGCTTGAACACTCCGAACGGGAGGTTCTGTATGGGGAAGTGAGAGCTCGGGTCGACTTCGATGAAGGAAGTGAGAGCTGCGTCGGACGCGGCGTTTTTCCGATGTCGACGACTTCCATGAACGAAGTTAGAGCTGGGGAGGTTCGGTAAGGGGATGTGATCAATCGGGTTGTTTTCTCGGAAGGAACGAAAAAGGCCGTACAAGTTGTTGCTCGGTTGTGCAAGGCTTCGAGGGCGCTTCATTTTTAAGAGGCTTATATATTTAGGGTTTAGGGGGGAGAGATAGTAGTCACTTGATATGGAGGAGGAGGCGTCTTATATAGCCTACTTTGGGATTGGAGATTTACCCGCTTTCGATATGGGAGAATGTGCGTCCCCCGAAAGTGGCAAATGAGCACATTTCGGGAAATGGGAGCAGGATGAGCAAGTTTCCAAGCCCAGGCAAACCTCTCTCTCTCTCTCTCTCTCTAGGCAAAGTAATTCTACTGAGTTTGATCGCCTGAGGATGAGTGTGGATTTCACTATGCAGAATTGTTTCTACGAGTTTCCTTCTCTCTTAAGAGGACATGTAAACGGTAAATTTGATTGAAAAAGTTTGATGCTCTTGTTTTGTTTGATGAATGTTATTGCTGCTCGTGTAGGGGAGATGTTCATCGAGACGGGGATTACCATCGAGCTGTTCATGTCTGGATTTTCGCCGAAAGCACGCAAGAACTGCTTATCCAGAAACGTGCTGACTTCAAGGATTCTTGGGCCGGCTTGTGGGACATCTCCAGTGCTGGACATATATCCGCCGACGATTCGTCTCTTATCACTGCCCGGTAACTAGCTTCGTTGCTCTGGTTGTAGTAGCTTTTACATCCATTGCTCTCTATAAGCTTTTATTTGATGCTACATTTAATTGTATGGAAGACAGATCCTGACCAATTTAGTTATAGTGTCGTCCTAGTAGCCTCGTAGGCCTTGCGTTGGTTAATCGATCTGCCTTTGGGTAATGTAGGATGGTTGGGGATTTCATTGTTAAACAATGTCGGTGAAGTGTGAATATGCGAGACTGTGACACTGTGAAAGTAAACCAGCTAGACAACTAACATGAGTCTTTAGGTAGCTTGTTGCGCACGTGATTTACTAATGATATTACCTAACTTACCGTATACCAAAATAAAAGACTTAGAAACATGGAAAGTAAATAAGCATCAAGGATTCAGTCTGTTCTTCATCATGAAATCCTAGCAGACATGCAATTCGCTAGTTCTCTTTACTTTTACTTTCCTATTCAACCATCGCAGTTCCATATCATTTATCAGTTCCATTTCCACTCGTATGTTTTCTTCTCAATGCTGCTGTACGTAAACGGCCATGCCGATTGTTAGGTTGTTGAATTTAGAATAAGCTTACTTTGATATTAGTAATTATAAGTTGATATCTGTATACAAACTGAGGAGATAGCACAACACTATACTTACCATTATGATTCAATATTTGACTTGACATATATGTCTTTTTGTACCATTATTTAAAAAGTTGCTTGTGTAGCATACATTGTTAGTTGGAAGGTCCAAAATGCCTAAGCATTGTTTTGATTGTATGGACACTATGCTGAGTGGAACTAAATGAATCAACTTGATAAATAGGGACACCAATTTTGGGATTCAAAATTATATGAAATTAACATTTTGTGGTAAAATGCAAACTTTAGTTACTGTGATTGGTAGCATTTACAGCTGATTGTCACTGAAACATGGTGATGATTTTTTCAGGAGGGAGCTTGAAGAGGAGCGCTAGGTATGATACTTCCAAAAGAGCGCTAGGTATTTCTTCAAGAGTGGTTGGTGGATCAGTTCCTTTATTATCTGGTTGCATGCATATTTCTTTGCCTAACAGATTGTTTAAACTGTTTTTTCCCCTTAAATAAGTTGCTATTGCTTTTTGTTTTCCCATTTTGTAAGTTTGGAGTCACATATGCTTACCCAAAGTTCTGAACTGCTATTGTTGTCAAGGGCTCGTTCTGGGTTACTTATTGCCTTTCTGATAAATATACATAATTTATGATTTTGTTAATAAGGGCAGGTGAGAATTTGGTTAGGGTGGGCTAGGGAATGTAGAAGATTAAGAAAACAGAAGAGTTTTAGAAGAAAGAGAGATTTTAAGGCTGCAGAAGGGAAAGGAGGTTAGGGGAGAGAACTGAGGCACTACTAAAACTCAACTTTTATTAATTCCAAACTGATTTGTGATTACAAATTTACAATAGGTCTATATTTACAGGCTTAAAATATATCACTAGCTCTTAGACTCCTAGAATACCAGAAGACTCATTAAAAACAGAGACCGTACTCACCCTGAGACTTAAATAGGCTCTTGAAAGCACCAGACTCATATAAATACTCTTCATAAAACTGAAAATGAATCTTGGTTTATTTATGTATTATAATTTAACTGAATCAGACCCTTAGACTATCATGGAGACTTTATTTTGGACTAAAAAGGGCCGGCTTAGTGTTAGGATTTCAAAGAGGGTATTTGTTTTCTAACCAAGTTGTGGCTCCTGCATTACACTAGTGGAAGGTAAGAATGCTGTAGTTGTGAAGGCTGTGTAAGGTAGGAAAAACAATCTGAAAACAGAAATGGTATATTCGGGTCCTGTTCCATACTCCATACAACAATAGTTATGGCTTGAAGTACATGTTGTTTATTGGTGGAGCGGTTAGGATTGGGTGTTCAAAGGGACAACATTAGTTATATATTTGATGACATAGCTGTTTGTAGATGACATAGCTTTTGTGGATACTTCCAAAGAGTCACTTCATGCAAAATTAGTAAAATGAAATGAGCAGGATTAGAAAAATATATATGGATTTTAAATTCACCAAATATGATTGGGCTCTACTAGGGTTTATCCTTTCTAGGGTATCGTCCACGCCACTCTATTGCTTCTTCTATGGGGAAATATATATGGATTTTAAATTTCCCTAGCTCGGTTGCAGCTGAGGTCATGGCAGTTATTAAGGCCATTGAGTTAGCATGGGTCCGTGATTGGAAGCATATATGGCTAGAAGTGGATTCTTCCATTATTCTTAATTTTCTTCGCTCTCCTCTTTTGGTGTCATGGCAACTTAGAGTAGAGTGGATGAATTGCTTGCACCGCATTTCTCAGATGCATTTCCGGTCCTCACATATCTTTCGTGAAGGTAATAGAGTTGCTGACATCTTGGCAAATCATGGTACTACTTTAACAAGCTTAGTTTGGTGGGACATGACTCCTTCATTCATTGTTTCGACTTGCAATAGTGACTGTTTAGGTCTTCCACAATTTCGTTTTCATTAGCTAGTTGTTCTTTAATGTTTGGTGTGTTCTGCTATGGAGGTCTTGGCTTCGTCCCCCTCTTTTTGTATCTTTTTTTTCTTTATTAACATGGGGTGGTAAGGAGGTTTCTTTGCCTCTCTTATCCCTCTTTTTGAGCCAAAAAAAAAAAAAAATTCACCAAATATAAAATGATGATGGCTTTGGGGACAATACAGGAGCAAAGGGGTTCTCAAGAAACTATTCCCGTTATTTAACCATTTATAATCTAAGATAACTAATAATTAGAATTAGGAAAAGATAGAGAAATAGAGACAAACTAGTGGTATCTTATGCAATTGAAGGGACCAATTAGATAAAGGAAGTTCAAGAACTCTTGCCAGGCAAAGATGGATTGGCATGTGTGAAGTCCTCCCCCCTCAGTTCTGCCAACATTATTCAAACCATATGCAATCATATAATGTATAGATGAAAAGGAATTTTCCACACAAGCTCATGTCCTCCCCAGTAGATGCATGCATGCACCCTTGTATTTG